>NC_090155.1:530000-597500 GCF_017916325.1 Leishmania martiniquensis
CTTTCGTTCGCAGCCTTCGGCAGTTGTTTCTTTTTCTCTGTGCTCCTCCTCACCGTTGCCGTGGCTAGTGTCTTGCTGCGAGGGAAGCGGTGCGATGTGTTTTCTCCTCTTTCCGACCCTTTTCTTCTATGCCTTCTCCACAAATCGTGGTGTCTCCCCTTCCCTTCCCGAGTCATCTCATGAAATGCAGCCGTCGCTTCGTGCGTTACACGCACGAAGCGAGCGGTGGTGGTATTGGGGGAGCACAGGCCCCGGCTCCTCCCCCGTTTTAACGAATAAAAGGCGGACTTGCGATGTGTGCGTATATATATGTCTGCGCGTGCGCGCATGCACTTCCCCCCTGCTGTACATGGTAGGTCCCCTGCTCCGCTACTTGTTGATTTGATCGCGCTCTTGCCATTCTATTTCATCGTCTTCTTTCTCTCATGCTCTTTGCCGTCGTCCTTCGCCTCTCATCTCCCTTGTCTCTGTGCCTATTTCTCTCTACGGTTTCCTTCGTTGGCTTTCTCTTTGCGTCGTTCGGTTGTTGTTCGGCTCTCTCCTCCATCTATGTGTATCTCCCCTCTCGCTCTCTGAGGTCCTCATGCTCTCAGCTTCTGATTGTGCGTATCTGCAGGTGCTGCATCATTTGTGTGTGTGTGTGTGCGTGCGCGCGTTGCTTCGTCTTGCTGATTGTGCACACCGTCAACATTTTCTTCTTTAGTCTTTGGCGCTGTCTGATTCGTCGTTTGCCGTCTCTCGTCTCTCTCTCTCTCGCCCTTTACACTGCATTGCCTCTGTCAGTGCGACTGACGTGCGCCATTCCCTGCACCTCCTTCACTTGCGCTGCTCTCTCTCCTTCTCTCTTGGCGGTGATCTAGAGGCGGCGGGGGCCGGCGCCATCTCGACCCCTCGGAGGAAGCTAAGGGACTGATCCGACAATTTCTGCAGGAGAGCGGGTGCCTTTCCCGCCGTTGCTGTTTTCGCGATGCCCGCTGGTGGAGTTCAGCGTGAGGCTCAGAGAGAGGGGGGGCTGCTGAAGAGCGAAGAAGGCACACGCACACAACAGAAGACGTACACAGAGCAAGAAAGCGAGCAGGCCTATTCTTGGAGGGGTTAGGCAAAGCCCAGTGGGAAGCCCCCCCCACTTCGAGGCAGGAAAAGGAAGGGTGATGGTGGTGGTTCGGACCTTTGTTTTCTTAGCCTTTTCCCTTTTACTGCTCTTGTACGTCTTGTTTGTTCTCACGCATGTGCTCATGTCTACTATCGGAGATTTAATGTGTATGTCAGCACGCAGAGCTGAGAACGGGTAGGAGGATGGGGGGCCGAGTGTGGGTTTGCGACAGGCGGTTGTACGGCGCGGCGCGTCATGCGCTGCTGAATGAAATTCATGTGGCTTGCAGCAATGCCCTCTCCCCCTCCTTTCTTTCCCGCTTCTTTTATGTGTTTCTATTAGGCGGCCCCCTGCTGATTTGCGCGCTCGTCCTTTTCTGTGGTTTTACTGAATGTGCACACGTACTTGCCATGACCCTCTCCTCACACTCACTCCCCTCTGTTGATACCCTCTCTCATATTCGTTCTGTCTTCCTCTGATATTTTTCTCTGGTTTCCTTTGTTAACTATTTTTTTGTTTTGGAGGGCGAATATGTTTCTGTGAAAGAGGCTACTGTTTCTCTTTCGCCGTGCTTCGCGCTCTTCTCGCAAGGAGATGCAGCCACGATAATTCCTTTTATTTTTTCCATTTCTTTTTCCTTTTCCAAAAGAAAAACTCCCCTTCTCCTTGTGCGTACGCGCCTACGCGCATATGGGCGTGGTCTCAGTGTTTGTGTGGACCCTTCGCTCTCTCACGCGTGCCCTTAGTGTCTCTCGCTCCATCCATATTGGTGTGCTGGGGACTCCCTCCCCTTCTGTATACGTGCCCCCCTCACGCGAGACAAGTGCCTGTTTCTCGTGCGGCCCGGCCGCCGCTCTCTCTCTATCTGTCTGCCTTGCCATCTGCACTTTCAGCCCCCCTCCCGCGTTTCGTTTGTTTGATCCGCTGTTTTGAGCGCCTTCTCTGTTTCGATGCTTTTTTCGTGTGCGAACCGTTCGTCGCTGAGGAACAGCAGGGTGAGTTGGCAACAGCCTCCCTCCGAAAAAAAAGCAAATCACTGTCCATGTGCAGTAGCTTCCACGGCCAGAAAGCCGGTGACCTCTTTCTCTCGGTGCCCCGCACGCCTGCGCGGGTCTTCGCGACTCTGCGGCCTCCCTTCCGCAGGGGTTGCGCCCATTTTTCTTCCTGGTAGAGGAGGAGGTAGGCCGGGCACTTGCTGCCGAGCTTGTTTGCCCCTCTCCGGTGCCCCCTCCCCCCAGCCCTACCAACGTAGAGGGAAGCTGCGGTATGTGCAGGCGTCGACAGAGCCACTGCTGATGCCAGTGCCGGCTCGCATAGGGGAGCCTGGCGTGTTTCTTCTCTCTTCAAGAGATGATAGTCCGCGAGTCCACTTCCATCCATCCACTCCAGCCAACTCTTCCTTTTTTCCCTTACCTCCCTCTCTGTTCACACATGTCTCTGTCGTGGCAATGGCACGACTGCATATGCCGATCTTTTCCTGCGGTTGCTGCGATCTGGTACTTCACCCGTTTTCTTTTCCCTACCTTCCATTCTACCCACTGCTCCAGAGACAGATACGCACAGCTACTTTTTTTTCTTTGGCGTCTCCTCGCCCGTGTCAATGACAGAAAAGTGTACCGCAAGAAAGGAAAGCTACTCGTAGCTGACCCCTGGCAGCAGTAATGCACGCGTAAAGACAAGCAACACATGGCGGAAGAGAGAAGAGTGGCATCTCACATACAGTCTCCGTACTCCCCATTGTTTCATTTTTTTTTCACTGTGGAGCATCCCGTTTTCCTTCCCGCACAGTGCTCCACCTCACACTGTTTTCATCTGCATCCCTTTTTTTCCACTGCTCCCCTTTCAGTCTCTCCCTCTTGCTCTTTTTTTCGTGATGGTGTGCCCTCCCAACGCTGTTCCTTATGAGCCCTCTCCTCTTCCCTCCTGTGTTTTTCGCTTCTCCGCAACTGGTGAAGCAGTCGCATCATCTACTCTCAGCACAACTTCAGGCCCCCCTTCCTCCCCCCTGCAGCCACGCCGGAGCCCACGGGTTCACGACTCGAGGCCTGCGAGAGGTTTCTTCGGTGCTGAGTGCCTGATTGAAGAGGCGCTGGCTGAGGAAGGCGCCACGAGCCAGCGCGCATAGGCACGCCCCACCGCAGGGGCACGTTCCCCCATTGTGCGCGTGGGCCAGAGCTCGGAGGTACAGAGGCAGGAGAACGAACAGCGACAAACTTGCTAGTGCGCAGCTGGCTACAGACAAAGAGCGAAGCTTAGGAAGCTCACGAAGAACCGTGCAGGCATGCTCGACGAGTGTGGTAAGGACTCGGTAGAGCTGCTATCGATGGATGCCGGTAAGAAGAACGCTTCAACCCCATGGCTGAACTGGGGACTCTCCATCGCCGGCGGAGCTGCGCTGTGCTTCAAAGGCGGTTTCCTCTATCGAATCATCGATGCCAAGACGAAGCTCTGGGCCTTATAGAATGAGACCTTTACCTACGAAATATATGCTACCTTCGTGTTTGCTTCCGTGTCGAACATGCAGCCCCTCACCGCCACCTTATCCTCCACGTCAACCAGCGGCGGCGAGGCGGAAGATACAAACCGTGTCGTCGCCAGCGTCGAGGGCCACCAGCTGACCATCTCCATGGTTGGCCTATCCGGTGGAGACAGTCCGAGTTTGCTCGGGGGAACAGATGGCGGTAGAGATGTCGCTTCGACGGCATGCCGCTTTCAAAAGCGTACCTTCAACGCGAAGCGGCCTTGGCAAATGCTGAGCCAGAAGAGAACAAGGCAGCACCCGCGACGCTCACCCGCACCTCCACGAACCCTGAGCTTGTGCTGACGATGTGCAAAACACGCCGGCTGACATTTATCGACCCTTCTCGCCTGGCCAACGCTCGCTTGACGGGGACTGAGGCCTGATTGCGCCGAGCGGGCGGAGGTGTCTGAAGGGGGTATCTACCTTTCGCCTTGAAGGGTCAGGTTCGCCTGTTTCGGCAGCGTGTTACCTCCTCTGCCACACAGCGTAGCGAGTTGGGCGATTCGTGGGTGATGAGCTGCATAGCCGCGCTTCCAGAACACCCAGCCTACATCAAGGGTATACTTCGACACTCCGTCAGCCCCGAAGAGACTCAGCGAGACGAGGCCGTTGGAGCTTTAGCGGGTTTGGATGAGCAAAGACGGCCTCTGGCAGTCGGAGCTCGTCGACAGCGAGCTCCCTGTGGTGGGGAAGCAGCAGCGCTACGCACGCAGCGCCATCGGGCCGTGCGAGATGTGCGAGTCGTATCTCGAGAAGGCGTATGCGAAGCGTTGCGTTGCGGTGCTCTGCATGATCAGGGAGTCGGGCGTCCTTGCAAAAGCTCACTCACTCGTTGGTAAAAGCGCGTTCGGTAATTATAGGATGGGGGCGAAGAAGGGGGGTGCTCGCCACTTGGCCGACCAAGCGGGTGGCGCTGAGGGTGCAATGCCTTGTCTGCGCCGCCTTTCGCGTCTTTTCTTGGCTGGCATCTTTGTGCCATGCAAACCCCGCCCTCCTCCGTTGTTTTCTTCCCCTTCGAGGATGCCGATGGCGGTGCCATACGTGTAAGTGATGCTTCTGTATCAGTGCTGGGTGACGCGGTATGCAGCAGCAGGGATTGAAATGGTGCGTAGTGGGCACTGCGTTTGAAGACGCGCGCGAGGAAAACGAAAAGCGCGAGGGCAGGAGCAGACCACCGGTAAGAAATGCTACAGCCGCCACCAACGTGGCTGAAGTACAGCAGAAAAATGCTGGCGCATTCCTTCTCTCTTTTGCTCGCGTTTGCAATGGGCAGAGGAGGAACGCATCGACGATAGGAAAGAGAAAAGTAGACGACAAAAAACCCAACAGGGGGTGGCAGGGGGGGCCTTTGTATGTATGCGCAGAAAAAGAGGGCCCATTCGCCCTACCACCTTCTCGTGCTCATTGTATACTCCTCCCACGAAAACCGTGCAAGCACACGCGTGTGAGCATCCTTGTCGATAGGCAGACGCGTATGCTTCTATACGTCTCCCTGTCACACTCTCTTCTTTTTCTCCGCATGTAGTCGTCTTCATGTCATTGCGAGCGTTGAGTCTCTCTCTTTAAAGCATTTCTGCCTCTTCTCGCCACCACGCATCGTCTGTCGTAGGTTCCCTGCGTATGAGCGTTGGGTCGTTTCGCCTTTCACTTTCTCTCTCTCTGCCCCCCTTTTTTGTTCTTTCTCGCGCTCGTTGCAGACGACCGCAGAAGAAGCAGAGAAGGAGGAGCAAGAGCACAGAGGCAGCAGTTGCCGCGAACAGAGAGGGCTCCCCCTGGAGCGTTTCCTTCAACTTTTTTTTTCGTTCTGTAAGTGTGCGTGTGCGTGTTTGCCTGGAGGATCTCCGTTCTCTGGGCTCCTCTCCTCGTGCCTCCTCTCCCTCTCTCTTTCATCAAACCACTATTATCCTGCCCCCCTTTCCTCTCCCTATGCATATCTTTTTATTTTCGATGTGGAACGCGCTCCTCCTTTCCCCCCTTCCTCACTCTGCATGTGTGCTCGCGTGTCTCTCTCGCACTGCAAGCTCACATGGCTCTGCTCAATGGGTTTGATTTTCACCGACTCCGTCTGGGAGTGTGTGATGGTGTCCTCCCTCCCTCTTTCCGTGCGGTTCGGCATGGCCGTGCTTCTGTTCGTGCATCTCTCATGGACGGTGGTCCCCTCCTTGTACCTTTTCTCTGCTCCTTTTTTTTCCACATCCCACATGCGTCTCCCGGACGACGGGGGGAGGAGCGCCTCCGTGCGTGGTACCAGGCGCCCGTGGCCACTCTGTGCGTGGCGGCCAAGCCCCCCTCTATCCCTGCGGAGTCCCGAACGACTTTCTGACGGTGTGAGGGGACACGTACCAGCGACGTAACGACGCCAGGGCGATGCATTGCTGCTGGCATCGGTGGCCAGGGCCTGAGTGGCGCTGCGTCGGAGCGACCCGCGACGGTGCACACGCCTGCACGGTTCATATGGTGGAGAGGGTGTCGATGTGACTGAAGCGCGTACCACGCGGCCCTGACTGCATACGTGTGGGGAGCCTGATCCGCCCCAGAGGCCACGCCACTTAGCTGCCGGCGTGATGTGAGAGGCCGTGAGGCGACCTGCGGTGCGGGTGAGAGCTCAAGCTTGAGGCGGGGGCTGAACTCGAATGACTGGGCCGGCATTGCTGCAGCGCCCGCCTACGACTGCCTCGCGCGACCGTGAGTGGGCCTCGGGACAGGCGAGGGAGAGGGGGGATGAGGCCGTGGGTGTTGCACTCCTATTCTATCGCCGAATGGGCACTTCGAGGGAAAGAAAAGGAGCAGACCCG
Source organism: Leishmania martiniquensis (assembly GCF_017916325.1). Classification (NCBI taxonomy): domain Eukaryota; phylum Euglenozoa; class Kinetoplastea; order Trypanosomatida; family Trypanosomatidae; genus Leishmania; species Leishmania martiniquensis. The sequence continues at coordinate 536,410 of NC_090155.1, forward strand.
CGAGCTGCGGTGCCGCCCACTGTCTCCCTTACATGTGCTCTACGCTCCCTTTTTTCCTCGTCATGTGCGGGCCCTTTTTTCTTGCTGTTTCTTCCGACTCCTTCGCCACTTGCGGGCTCGTCCGCTGTCGTTCTCTCGTCCCGCCTTCCCTCGTCGCTCTTTGACGCGCGGATATTTCATCATTTGGTGGTGTGAGCGCACGCGCACTCGCCTCAACCTCTCACGGCCACGTAGCAAACCGCTCTTCCTTTTTCTTTTTTTTGTCTGTTGTGGGTTGGCGGGGCTCGTCGAGGGCGCCGACAGCGGATGTGGCGTGACGGGAGGGTCCCAGGGGAAGCGAGGAAAACAGAGAAGAGGGAATGGCGGTGACTGTGTTGGTGCGTGTGTGTCGATGGGAAAGGAGAAAGAAGTGAGAAGGCAATTGAGTGTGTGCTCTTTTCGTGTGCCTTTTGGCCTCTGTACTTGCGTTTGTGCAAGAGGGGACTGCTGGCCAGAGCGGAGAGGCGAAGGCGAGACTTGACTCTCGCCTCTTGGAGAACGCGTTGGAAATAACACGAGAAAGTGTCGTCGGGGCTGGCAGTGCGCAGCGGCCTAACAGTGAGCGGGTAAGCTCACGCGGAAGTTTACAGAGGGATGAGGTGTAGCGGGCAAGAAACAGATGTGCACATGCGCTCTGACGTGGTGCGCGCGAAGTAGCTTCGCTGGACACCAATTGTTCGGCAATCGGGCGCCTTTTTCTCCGCTATCACTGCGCCTACCGGAGACTTTCACTCTCTTTAATACGCATTCCAGTCGTCTTCGAACGCAACTCGCTTGATCTCTGTCTCCCTCACTGTGCATGCCCTGTGGGGTATGCTAGCCGCCTTTCCCCGCGTTCAAAGCCATGCACACCTGCACACATCACGCACGCTAACGCCAACACCCACACCATCGAACTCGCTCTCTTCTCAGTGAAGCCGTGTTCATTGACCGCGGCGTTTTGCGCCTTCTGCCGATCTTCCTCTACTCCCTCCCTCCCAACTGACCAATCACGTGAGCACCCATCCTCAGACCTTGCCTCAGTAAAGGCGCTATCATTGTTGGACTGACATCTGAGTCGAACGAACGTGCGGGAGCGTGTGTGCTGCTGATTCCTCTAGCGCATCCCTTTTTATCGCTTCTGCGCTTGATTCCTCGCTTTCCCGCAGTTGTCTGCCGATCTCTCTTTGCCATCCCTTTTTTTTGCATTGTTTTTCATTCGCCAGTATGGGCTGCTTCCACTCCACAAGCCAGGTGGCCCATCAGGACCCCACGAATGGGTTCATGTACACGAAGCCCCCGGCGAAGGGGACGAGGGTGGCGCTTTTTGGTGGACTCCTCTACCGCATCACCGACGAGGAAAAGGGCCGCTGGGCCTTCTACAACAACTCGAAGGATTATGAGTTCCACATCAAGTACCTGTTTGGCTCTGATAGCCGCCTAGAAGCACTGGGCAATACCACGTTGGAGGTGCAGGATGACGGTATTCTCGTTCAGATGGTCTTATACCCGTTGGAAACGAAGGACTTCGTGCAGGGCACGATCGACGGTTACGAGAGCAAGCTCGAGGCACTGCCACTGTCGGAGGAGTACTTTGCGCAGCACCCGGAGCTAGATGAGGCGGCCTACTACCGCCGCCTTGAGGCACCTAAGAGTAGCCAATTTTGAGGGTTCTTACAAAGAAAACCTCGTGACGCCGACTCCCTCCCCATGGGCTCATTACGTCTCTCTGCGTAGCGGATGCGGAGCTTTTGGCGTCTGCGCCGGTCCGTATGTTAGTTTTTCCTGGCCACCCTTGGTCTCTCGCGTGTGCCACTACCTCATTCTACACCTGTGTGTGTACGGCGTAGAGGGTACGCCTCTCCCGTTCTGTACGCATTTGTGTACAATCGCACGTCTCTGTTCTTCTGTGCGGGCTGCCTGTGTACATATGCGCGGGTTCGAGAGACGTGAAAGGGGTCTGGGTGGTGGTTAGGGACTGCAGCATTTTTTTCGTTGTTTTCTTGCTCGATGTCCTCTGCTGACTAATGTGTTGCGCTCTCTGTGTTGCATGTGTTGTTTCTTACGTGACCCTCCCTTCTTCCCCCCACAGTCTTTCTGTGACACCATTCCACCGTTCGAAGGTGGAAGACAATTTCCGTCACATTCGCTTCGCCTCTTGGCGAAAAAAAAAGGGCGAGCCGGACTGGAAAGGAGGGCCCGTAAGACAGCGGCACTCAACGAATACTGCGCAATGCATTCCCTTTTTTTGACTGCTTTTTCGACGTTTTGGCTTCTGCCGGTCATTACGGAGCCTTCACGTCTGAATGATTTGTTCGACCTCCTCCCAATCGCCTCACATCGACGTGCACAGCCTCTTCTTTATCTCCTACAGCCATTCTTCGTACGTTGCTGCCATTCTTTTCGTCATTGTTATGCGTCTCCCGGACGACGGGGGGAGGAGCGCCTCCGTGCGTGGTACCAGGCGCCCGTGGCCACTCTGTGCGTGGCGGCCAAGCCCCCCTCTATCCCTGCGGAGTCCCGAACGACTTTCTGACGGTGTGAGGGGACACGTACCAGCGACGTAACGACGCCAGGGCGATGCATTGCTGCTGGCATCGGTGGCCAGGGCCTGAGTGGCGCTGCGTCGGAGCGACCCGCGACGGTGCACACGCCTGCACGGTTCATATGGTGGAGAGGGTGTCGATGTGACTGAAGCGCGTACCACGCGGCCCTGACTGCATACGTGTGGGGAGCCTGATCCGCCCCAGAGGCCACGCCACTTAGCTGCCGGCGTGATGTGAGAGGCCGTGAGGCGACCTGCGGTGCGGGTGAGAGCTCAAGCTTGAGGCGGGGGCTGAACTCGAATGACTGGGCCGGCATTGCTGCAGCGCCCGCCTACGACTGCCTCGCGCGACCGTGAGTGGGCCTCGGGACAGGCGAGGGAGAGGGGGGATGAGGCCGTGGGTGTTGCACTCCTATTCTATCGCCGAATGGGCACTTCGAGGGAGAGATTTCTATGCGCTTTGTTTCTGCAGGAGCTGTTACTGTTGCTGTTCGCTCACGCGCTAAGGCTGCCTCCCCTCCTCCTCCTGCTCTCTGTTAGAAGTCTGTGGTGGAGGGCGTGCTGCGAGCGATGATCGCGGCAGATACTTAGTTTTTTTCTTTTTTGTTGCTGTGATTTCGATTCCATATTTCTTTGTTTCTCCTTCTCAGAGTGGCGCTGCCGCCTGTATCTCTCTGCCTATGTGTGCATGTCTTGCTTCGCTCTTGACGTTCCGCTTCTGGATTTATTGATATATGCATGCAGTAGGTGACTCGCCCCCTGATTTCGTGCATGTCTGGTCAGTGGTGTACGGTGCCGTAGCCAATCACCCCCCTCTCCCTCCCTCTCGCGGTCACCTCTATTCTTTTTCCCCCTTTTTTGGTGGGGGGCTCGTTTGGTGTCGCTACTCAGCCTAGCTTTGTATTTTTTTTGAGTATGCCGGCGCGTCGGCTGATGTTCAGATGCGTGCAGTGATTTCTGTTTCTCCTGTTATTTCGTTTGCCCGGCTTTATCTCTTTTGTTTTCTCTTGCGCCCCTCTCCCTCCCTCCCTCCCCCCGCCCGTTCTTCTGTCTGTTTCCCAACACCCCACAGTGTCGCTCGTGTGCGCACTGGAGAGACTGCCGCGAGGCCTTTGACGCCGGCTAGAGGTGAAGAAAAAGAAAGACGAGCAACCATTACGGGCTGCATGAGGAGGATTTGCTCCCCCTTTCGCAAGATGCAGCGCGCACGCGCGTGAAAGGCGGATGCGGACCATCGTGTGACGTGTGTGGTGGCGTTGCGTGCGGCGCATTGCCACCGAGTACGACACTGCTCCTTGGCGGGCCAGTAAAGGTGCACACGACACGCGGGTGTTCTCTGCGCGGTGGAGATCCTCTCGAGGAGACACGAGCGAAATTCACATCTTTTGCGCCTCCGCCCCATTGGCCTCCTCAGAGGTGATGCAAGCCCGAAGAAAAAGAATCCTAGGTGCGCTCCGTTCGTCTTCCTCCGTCCTCCCCTCTCATCACTGCATCGCCCCCTCTCCGCGTCTACTCATCCTTACGCGCATTGCCTGCTGTACGTTAGCCTCTTTCTTGCCCTCCCTCTCCGCACCGGCTTACCCGCTTCCCTTCCGTTCTCCTTCTCATCTGTTCCCACGTCTCCCCCTAGCGCCCCATCATACAAAGAAAAAACGAAGCGTTCAGGCACTATCGGTGTATCCGTGCGGTTGTGTGCTCTGCAGTTCTCGCTGTTTTTTCCCTGCCATCTCTCTCTCATCCGCTCTCGTGGAATCGATACGACAAAGCGGCAAGCAGGAGCACCACAGCATCGCGATGGGGTCCGGTAAGTCCAAGGAGTTCGCCCCACCGACCTACAGGAACGGCAAGCCCACTGTCAAGGGCACGAGGACATACCCAATGTTCAGTAACATTCTCTATCGCATTGCTGACTCGGACGCCAACCGTTGGGCCTTCTATAACGATAGCAAGGACCTCATCATTCACGTAGCCGTTCTCTTTGACTACGACTCGCAGATAGTCCCTCTGGGCGATACCACAGCCTTCCGCATTGATGACCCAGACGAGGGCAACGAGGACGACTTTGGTAAGTTTCTGTGCGAAGTGGACGTACGCCCGCTCGAGACCCAGATGTTCGTCGAGGGGTCGGTGACAGGGTGGCGAGTCGACACGCTCGAAGCCCGCACGGCTGAGGATGAGCGCGAGTACCGCCTCTAGAGCGTGCCAATGCAGTAAGCACCGAAAGGGGAGTGGAGTGGGGAGTGTAGGCGGAGCATGGACAAAGAGACAACCTTATCCCCTACCAACTTGTCCTTACAGTGTGCACTGCGCTCCCGTGCCCATGCTCCTACTCTTCTTCCTGCGTGCTTCTCTCCTCTCCCTTTCGCTCTGCCCCTGTTTTTGACAGACGTCCTGACGACCATAAGGGTGCCACAGAGCACCACACTGGAGGGCACGAGAAGGACGGTAGGGAGGGAGGGAGGGAGGGGGGGAAGCTCGGCCGAACACCAGCAGATGAATCAAGAAGTGTATGGACATTTTTTCGCACAGTAGCAATCTCGTGTGTGTAGGCGGGCAGAACGCCTTTCTCTCTTTCTATGTCCTCTTTCGGCTCTTTTACCCTTTCCCTCTCTCAGTGCTCTCTTGCCATCCTTCCGTCGCATCATTTTCTTCTTTCATCTCTTTGCGCATGTGCATAGTGCGATCGAGATCCATAGTTTTCTTCCTCGTTGCTCTCTTTCTGGATAAGTGCACGGCGTGCTACCTGTGTGTGTGTGTGTCTCCGTGCGTATTCCTTTGGTATTTGCCTCTGTGCACTCTCCCTCCTTCGCTCTCTTTTGCTGTCGTTGATGCTGTCAGTGTTGCTGCGTCCTCTTTGCTGGTGTTTTCTTTCGCACACTCTGACAGGCACTCTTTCTCTGCACCATTGTCGCTTATATTGCATCCCTTTTTTTTGTTTGCCACCCCTCAGCAGTGCCGTTATCACAGCCGCTCACCCCGCCCGCCTCAGATTGTACATCTCGCTTCTCCTCGACGATAGCGAATAGGATCATCTGAAACACATGTACATATGCGTTGGTGAGCGGGTCAAACGCCTTGACCTGCGCATAGTCATCTCTTTTTCTCTCTTTTCCTCTTTTGGCAGGTCTCAGTGCTTCTCAAGTGCGCGCTTGAGTACAGGTGTATGTGTGTGTATGTGTGACCTCTCTCTCTCTTTCTCCCCCTTCCCTCGTCTCGAGTCTTGGGCGGCCTCTTTTTTTTCTCGTGCGTGATTCACTTGTTTCCTCCCTTTTTCTCACACTCTCTCCGCCCCTTCGCAAGGAGACTGCGGAGGCCTGCACTCTGAACCGCCCAAATTTCACTCCCCCTCCCAACTGCTCCTGCCTTTCATTTCTTTCTTTTCCGCTCCGCTGTGGTAATTCTTATCGTTCTGTGGCGGAGGTTGCTTGCACGTGGTTGGAAGCCTCACCTGCCTGTCGGTGAGAAGCGCTTTTCTTCAACCTCCTCATTTTTTTTTCGCGCGTCCATGTACGCATACACACGCACCGCCTCGTCGATACTGCGAGGTAGACACGCGGCTGAGGAGTGAGGGGGTGAGGTGTCGCGAAGCAGAAAGCTGACAAAGGTCAGACAATTCGCTGCCGTGCGCACGTGAGAGGGGTGAGAGGTGCTCAAAAGTCCCTTGCGAGATGTAAAGGAAAGCACTTCCCAGCAGAGAAGAATGAGGCGCATCTGCGGAACGCGTTAACGCCCTTGTCGGTGTATTTGGAGAGTATCCTCGCTCTTTGTGTGTGCGTGTGTGTGTGCCCCGCTTCTGTATATCATTGTCTCGCTTCTCTCCTCTCTCTGGTCGTTTTCTCCAGTAATCGCCACCAACGCACTCGACAGGGCGTTAGAGCGGGCACCAAATGCGTCTGTGCATGCGAGGAGAGCGGCACACAAAAGGAGAGCGGGGGACGGTGACTCGGAGGCGCGCCTTCGGCACTGCTTCCCTCGCACGCTCTCTTTCTCTTTGTCCTCCCCTCTGAATCGTTGTTGTGGTGGTTTGTGCGCGCGTCTTTCGCTTTGTCTTCTCTATTGCCTTCGTTTCGGAGCTACAGACCGTTGAGGGAGAACTCATGCGCCTACCGGCCCCCCTCTCCTCTCTGCGCGCGCGCATTCGTGGAATGTTCACCCTCCGCTTGGCTCTTTCCATTTCTTTGGATTGCTTTCGTCTTCAATGTCGCGCCGGATGCGCTAGCATGCGTGTGTATTCTCTTCTTTCGTCGCTGTCTCTTGCCGTCTCCGCTTTTTATGTAATACCACCACTGTCGTCCCTGATGTTGCATGTGTGAGTCCTCCCCTCTGAGTGTCGTGCAAGCAGCTATTTTTCCCCTCGTTGTTCCGTCTTGTTGCTCCTTCACGACGCTGTCTTGTGCCTTAGGCGCTCTTGGAAGAAGTGGGGGCGCACGTATGGTGTGTGAGCCTCTCCGGCTTCCTTTCTTCGCATGACTTCCCCCATTAGGTGTGTTGCCTTCTCTGCTACACTCTTTGACGGGCCGCTCTTCATGGTGGGAAAGGGTGGCGCCGAGCGCTGCATTGACGTTCAAGAAAGTTAAATGGGGCCAAGAGTGTTGGAGGTCGAAGAACAGCATCCCCAGCAGCCTTGCCAGGGTCACCGCGTGGCGAAGGTGAGAGGGTGTTATCGCGACGCCGATGACTGCTGACCTTCCACCTCTTCCTCGCTTTCGGTCTTCACACCTATTTCTGTGTCTCCCCCCTCCTCCTGCGCCATTGATGGGGGATGGGAGACGCACCGACTTCCGCATTGCCGTGGGGTTGCACAGAGGCGCACAGAGAAGATGCGTTTCCCTCGCCCGTCCGGCCACCTTTCCAGCCCTCCTGCCTCACACCTTTTTCCCACGCGTTCTCCTCTCCCACACGGCACTTCTCAGCTGGACCTCTCTCTTCCTCTCCGCCCATCACCAACGGACGCTCGCATAAAAAGGAGAGCGGCGGTGCTTCTCCTTTCCTGCCCATCACATACCCCTTCCGTACCCCCGAGGCCCTGTCACGGCAAAGAACGTGCTTTGGACGGCTGTCCCCCCCCCTCCCCACCCATTCCTCTTTTGCCGGCGGGTCGGTGGACAGGTGTGGAGGAGTACCCCGCCGGCTTTGCAACGAGAAAAAGAAGCGAAAGGGAAAAAGGCGACAGCAGGCAAGTTCAGAGTAGGAGGGGAGCGCCACTGCCTCCGCCGCTACAGCATGCCCCTTTCTTCATTCTTATTGATTTCGTGACTCCCCCTCTTCATTGTATTTTGGCGCGGTTGTGATTGTGCTCACCATCGCCGTATTCATTTCTTCCCTCCTTATCACAGTTTCCCCCCTCCCCCCTACGCCTTCCCCGCATTGGGTGGAACGCCGATGTCGACGGCTTCGTCGCCGACCTGGCCGGCGCGACATTGCGCCTATGCATCGCTGAGGTCGCTCCTCTCGGTCCCAGACATGGAGTCGCTGAATGAGATCACAGATGAGGACGTGCAGGAGCTTCTGCTGGCAATGAGCTCTCCGAACGGCAGCCATGGCCGTGGTGCAAGGCTGGCTGGCGCGGGGGCGACGGCGGAAGACGACCATGTCGCATCGTGCTCCGCTGCCGAAACGCACACACGTGAGGGGTCTCTGGCTGAGCAGCATCAGCGGCAGCCACCATCGTGTTCCTCTCGCGGTGCCAGCAACGCGGGCGACTGTCGCCGCTTGTTTGCTCCTCGCGACCCGACGCCGTCTCCCATGGCAGGTGGGCTTCCAAGTTCCATGCCATTCAGTGGACACGGCACGCCTGCCGCGTCACCTCTCTCACAAACCGTACCGCTGTGGCGGTCGCGTGCGCCCGCGGAGCAGAGCAACCCGGGTGTAGGGTCGCGAAGCCCGGCGCTCACGCCATTACCCCCCACCACGCTCGACTCTCAACTTAACATACAAGACAACCCTGCGGAGTACCAGAGCGGGGCATCACCACTCCCACCGTCGCCATCGGCGTCCCCGGCGCTGCCGCGCTTGGTGCCCATCTCAGACACTGAGGTGCTGGAGGCGGAGCGCCACCGCTGGGACTCGCAGCTCGTGCAGGAGTGCTGGCTGCATCAGGAGCTCCACGGTGTACGCTGGGATGAGGAGCTGATTCTGCAGCATGGCGCTGCGTATCGCCCTCGCGCTATTGCCTCGCGCACGGCGGTCTCCATGACACACTCAAAGAGGCTCTGCATCGCGCTGAACGTGGATACCTCCATCGTGGAGAACGCGGAGGGGATGCTGGAGGACGAGAAGGGCGACGGTGACGGCGGCGGCGGCGCTGAAGCGGGGGGGATGCCATCAATGTGCTCCCCGGAGGCGGAGGCGTGGGCACCACTCTTCATGTGGCGCTCGCCCGCCTTCATTCTTGGCGACAGCAGCGCCATCCTGGCGCACCTGTCGGAGCGCCTGAGTGAACAGTACAAAGGGCTGGCGCCGCGCCCGTTGCCGACGGTGTGCTGTGCCAACGCGCGCCCCTCTGATCTGCTTCAGACTCTGACCGACGCCCGCAAAGATGCTGGCGATGCGAAGGTCATTTTTCACTACGTTGCTCGAGGGGTGCCGCCGCCGCGAGGTGGTAACTTGTATCTGACGAACAGTGGGCCAAGCGTCACGGGGTACGCAGGGCCGCCCTTTAGCAAGCTGTCCCTGGACACCTTCCGCAGCCGTGTCGGGTTCCCGCTCGTCTTCGTGGCAGACTGCGCCGAGGCTGGCGAGATAGTGAATTACTATATTCGAATGTGTGAGGAGCAGCATCAGCAGCGCTACTTCACCTCCTCGCGCGAGTACCAGCTCAAGTCGAGCCGCCAGGGCACTGCCGTAGAGCGAGACGTGCCGGCCGACAGCCAAGTGAGCCGTAGCGACAGTAGCTTCGATCATGTAGGCAGCAGCCTCGACATGAGCTCTGGCGACGCTTTCCACCGCGGGGGTCACTTTGGTGGTGGCGGAATGGACGGCGCCGCACCCTCGCAGAGTGCCATCCTGCAAGACTTCTACTTTATCGGCGCCACTGGGAGTACGGACAGTGGCATTGGCGGTGGTGGTGGTGGCAGCAGCGGTATGCGACCGAGGCCGAGTCGTGGCCTTGGCGACACTGGCATGATGGGTGTCGGCGCTGCCGCTGGTGGAGCAGCAGGCGGCGGCCGTGCGGTGCGCGACGGTGATGCCGGGGTTCTGCGGCATCACCCACGCCTCCCCTCCGACATCCTCACGAGCTGCCTCACCACCCCGCTGCGCATGGCCATCTTGTGGTTTGTTGCGGAGCGCCCTGAGCTGCAGGCACTGCACCCGCTCCTTCTCCACCTCTTCCCTGGCATATTGACGGACAAGAAAACGCCACTCGGCCAGCTGCAGTGGTACCTGCAGAGCATAACGGAGTGCATCGCGTGGTCCACCTTGTCCCTCCCACAGTACTCCCGACTTTTTCGCGAGGACGTGTACGTTGCGCCGCTCTTTCGAGGCTATCTGCTGGCAGAGCGCATCATCGTTGGCGGGCTGGGCGGAAGCCTTAGTGTCTACCCGCCTGTCCCAGCGACGCACTCGCACACGCTGTGGAACACGTGGGACAACGTCGTGGAGCGCGCGTGCATCTCTCTCCTCCGCGCAGTTCGACCCGCCCCGCCACGTTGCGCTAGCGTGCTGGAGTTCCGCAGCTGGCTAGACGTTGAGGTGACGTCATGGAAGTACAGCCGTCCCGATCTCCTGACTGTGGCGGCCAGCAACGCAGTGCCGACCGCGACGGCGTCGCCAGAGACAGAGACGCAGGCAAGTCGCCTACCGTCGCTGCCGGATGACGCCGCGGTAGTGATACCACTGTTCCTCGGTGAGGAGCTACTTGGGCTGCAGGCGATGCTGGACGGCATTACGCAACAGTCATTTGAGCGCCCACGGGCCTATTTGGCTGGCGTGTGGGGACTTCAGCCGCGCTCGTCGGCTTCGGTGGCGGCGTGGAGCGACACTGGCTCGACCACCGCTGGCCCAGGTTATCGGGACGAGGCCAGGGAGAGCGGATGTGAGCAGCATCGCGGGCATGTATCGCTTGCTTCGGGACGTTTTGTAGAGGGCAGACGCGGCCATGGTGCGGCTGCCAGAGTTGCTCTGCGAGGCATCGCCGATCAGTTTTCCAACACTCTCCGCTCGTCCTATCCTCCGGCGCCTCAGCAGCCGAAACCGTCCGCGGCCATTTCATCGCCATCTGCCGGGCCCGCACTGCCGGCATTGGCTTTCAGTTCCTCCGCTGCACTGCTTGGCAGTGCTGGGGGAACCGCCAGCGCTACTGGTCTGGCATACAACCGCAATATGCAGGGCTCGACGACTACCTCCTCCCTTCAAGTCTCGACACACGGTCAGGACTCTCGAAAAAAGGGCTCCGTGGCACCGGAGGCTACTGCCGCTGCTGCGACTCGCAACGTTTCGAAGCGGGTGGACTCGCGCGCCGTTGTCGCCTCCGGGCGGTACCAGCGAGCGTCGCGGGCCGAACTCAGCGGACTTTCGAATGTCACCAACACCACCGTCACAGCGGTACCAGCAGCGCTTGCTGTGAGCGGTGGAGCGGCACCACCGGCCCCCGCTGTCCTCTCAAGGGCGATCACGCAGCCCTCCACGAGCCAACTTGCGGCACGCAAGACCGAGTACATGACAAACCTCTTCACCAGTGCTACCACCTCGGGCCAGGCTGCCTCTTTCCACTACACATCAGATCTCTACCGCCCCGCAGACGCGATAGATGGCACCGCATCTTTGGGCATCCTGTACGGCTCTTCCTCCACTGCGGGGACAGCAGCAGCGTCGGGGGCACCTCCGCCGCAGCACACCTTTCCTTTCATGGAGCAGATGCCGTCGCTGTTGCACGCATTGCTGGTCGCCGCCCACCGTGAGAGGGCGACGGAGCTGATCTGCCGACTCGTAGACTGCGGCCCGGCAGCGGTGCTACAGTGTGCCGAGGCAAACATCTACCGCTTGGTGCTGGATCGTTACTGGAGCCGACCTGATCTGCGATTCTTGATGCCGGCGACACTGTTTATCTACTGCAAGAGCTGCTACGCTGACCCTGAGCTGATCGGGTCTGAAAAGCAGCGGGACGTGGCGGTGAAAGCGTGCGCGGATATACTCCAGTGCCCGGTGGTGGTACCGCCGCTCACGTTGTCAGCTGGCGGTGATGAGTCACCAGGCGCATGGCAGAGCCGCGTGCTGGGCCCTTACGCCACCCCGTACGGGCAGCGCATGATGGCCACGTCGCTGCTGACACTCATTGCCTTGCACAGCGACGACGGCCGCGAGACTTGCCATCAGCGCGGCGTGTTTCAGCTCTGCTGCCAGCTGCTACAGCAGGCCCGGGAGGAGGCGCCACTATGGCAAGAGGCGATAGGGGCGTCAATCGTTTCTTCTACAAGGGCGGGCTGTACAACGGCGATGGCGGCGCCGCCCATCACTTGTGTACAATCTTTTTCCCAGAAGCCACAGGCTTCATGGTCACTGCCGTGGCTTCAGCCACCCACAGCGCCGCGCGACGCGGCAGGCGATGAGCCGCCGCACATCGCACCACCGCCGGTGTTCATCGCCACCACGTATCACTTGACATTGCTGACGCTTTTCGTGTCTCTCTTGTGCAGCTGGAAGCTTCCCACGACCGCTGCCCCTGCTACGGAGGAAACAGAAGACCTCGCCATGGAGAAGGAGGAGGGGATGCTGCCTGCCATCTCAGCCGCAGCCACGAGCGGCCCTTTCTATGGAGCAGCGCCGCCTGACCCGCCTTCCCTGAGCCCCCCGCTGGATGGCACTGTGCAGGAGGTGCCGCGAACGTCTGCTGAGGTGCTCGAGGCGGGCTTGCACGCTGCAGCGCCGGCATTACTCCACTTCATGTACTCGGATACGTCCATCCTGCGAGGGGCGGCGCAGCGGTGCTTAATGATGGTGCTCATCTCGCCAGCGCCGAGCGAGGCCTCGCGGGCCCGCTACGCCGAGTTGCAGCTGCATCGCCTGTACGGGCTGCCTGTGCACATGGCCGAGATGAACACCGACCTGAGGCTGGAGGCGACACGTATGGCCTACACCGCGTTTCGCTGGTTGTTTGCGCAGTTGCGTGAGGAGACGTCGGTGGAGGAGATAGGGCAGTACGTGGCGCAGTGGATGTATCGATGGTTTAAGCGGGCCGCCAAGGGCAAGCCCCCGCCCGCGCCGTTCATTTTCGGCGATAAAGGCCTTTGCAGGGGCGGCGCACAGCAGATGCCCATCCGCGCGCACGGCAGCAGCGCCCAATCAGTGCCGCAGCAGTCCACCCATAGCGTATGGACACTGCCGACCGTCTCGGGGACGTACCGAGGACTGAACATTGTGACGCCGAGGTCCGTCTTATTTCATCGCCGCGGCAATGTGCTGGTTTCCGCTGCCCGATCTGCCCGCGCCGCCATGGTGAGCGACTCCGTCACAGGGGGCGGTGCAGGCTCTGTGGTGCTGGGTGGTAGTCTTCGACATCATACGATGCTACAGGATTATCGCCGGCTGCAGGCCTACCTGCCCCCGCTTAGCAATCTTGTGCGCCTCTTCTTCGAGCACACCCAAGACACCTGCCCTTACGTGCGCACGTTTGTGCGGCGTGTGGTGCTGGAGGAGTTCAGTTTTCTTCGTCAGTCATGGTACGATGACTACACTGTAATGGATCACCAGCGCCGCGCCTCGCCGTCACCCATTGCTGAAGAGGGCGACTACAGCTGGGCAGGTCGTCGCCACTACCCCAGCCACCAACGTCAGCAGCGCCAGGCGCCTGGCTCCCGCCACAGCTATCGCCACGGCGGCCGTCACCATCCTTTCAGTGGAGAAGGCGGAACGGGATGTGGCGGGGAAGCTCTAGACGCGTCGCCTGTGGTAGTCGGGGGAGGGCTCCCGACGTACTTGCCGCTCAAGCAGCTGCTCCACGTGAGGGAGGAGATGGATGCGCATCGTGGCGGCGCTGCCGCAACGGCGCTCTTGGAACAGCGCACGGTGGGAGGCACTCTCACGCCGATGCCGAGCGAGTGCGAGGCAGGCCATTGGAGCGACGCTGCTGCCACGGCCTCCGCCGGGGATGTGGAGGATGTTGCTGATCCACACCCTGCTGTGCTTCGGCGCTTCATTGTGAGACTGCTGCGCATTGCGTCGTCCAAGGGTGCAGAGGCGGTGGCTGCGTCCCCGACGTCGCCGCTGCGTCTGCACTCGCACTACTGTACTGATGTTGTGGACGAGGCCGGCGGAGAGGACAGCAGTGACGGCGGTGGCGGCGGCGGCGACGACACACTGGAGCGCGGAGGGGGCCACGCCCACCGACTTGGTTGCAACAGTGACACCAAAGTGAATGAGACTGGCTTCGCGGCGCGTGCGGGCACGTCATCCGCCGCTACTACTCGGTGTCGTGGCGCCGGCGACGAAGCTGCCGCCGACCCGCGGCATGAGGATGGCTACTTTGCGTCTGCGCTGCACGCAGATGCCGATAACGGTGTCGGTGGCGGCGGAATGGCGAGCATGCTCCTCGACGCCGAGTCCTTCGCACTGCACCCTCTGGGGACTCTGGACAGTACCGCCATGACTACTTTCGCGTACGGCGCCCTCAGCTTCCTAGAGCGCTTTATGCTGGAGGAGATGGACGATAGCGACCCGCGCCACCCCATGAACGTCGAAAAAGAGAATGCCTTGTACGAGTATAGCCAACACGTGGAGCGCAACATTCGCGCGCATGCGCATGATGCCGCAGCAAGAGTGGTAAATGGAGGCGATGGCGCTGAAGCACGGTTGCCAGCGTCGCGTGATGGGGAGCAGCTTTGCAGGACGGCCGGTAGCGCCGTACCTTTGCCGATAGCCACACGTGCGTATGCCCCATTCCAGTGCATAGGTGTGGGCAACATTGGCCGGGCCGGTGTCCCCGGATACGGACACCGTGGCCCGTCAGCGTCTCCTAGCTCCTCTCCACACTTGAGTGCTACACGGCTTGGGGGTGGCGTCGGCGCAGCTGCCTCGTCCCTCTGGCGTGCGGCTGGCAGCGTTGATGCCATTCTCTTTCACCCCTCGGAGCCGGTGGTGGTGACATCGACAACGGGCGGATTGCTGAGCGTGTGGTCATACGATTCTGTCGACAAGGCAACGGCGGACGAGGTGGAGGCGGGGCAAGCCGCAGCCAGTAACAACAACGGCGGCGAGGACGGTGTTAAGCGCTCTGCGACCGCTCAAGGCGCACGTAGGGGCCCTATCTCGTCCCTTCGGGCATTGGAGGCACGCGCGCAGTACTTTCTGCGTGACGTTGTCGGTCGCGCCAACTCCGCCATGGCGCGCGTCGCACAGCATCGATACATGTACGATCGATACAACCCCCATGGGCAGGCCACGGCACGGCGCGCCGGTGGCGCTATCACCGCTTCGAAGGTGGGGCTTGAGACTTACCGGCTCCCGCGCACCGTCTACGGCGCGGGCAAGGGCGTCAGCGCGGCGGCGTACCGCCCTGATGAGGCTAGTGGCCTTGGTGGTGGTGGAAGTCGGCCTGGTGTGTGGATGGAGCGCGCCGAGGCCGCTAATGCCGCTGCCGCGCTTCCGTCTTCGTACCGGTACGGCCACCTGCACCACTACCATGGGGTGGGCGACCTGCACCTCGTCGACGCGGCCTACCGCCCACTGCTTTGCGCGGTGCGGCGCACCGGTGCCGTGGAGATGTTCTCTGACTTCGCGGACCACCGACAGGTGCGCCGCGTGACCACCTTCGAAACGATGCAGCTGGGCCAGAGAGAGGAGCAGCACCACTGCGTGTCAAGCTACCAGGCTCCCACCGGCCTGCTGTACGTGAGCACTCAGGACGGTGGTGTCAGCGCCTGGGACTTGGGAAGTGAGCAGCGGCTTGCTGTGTCTGGCCAATTAAACTCCACAGTAGAGGAGACCGCAGCTGTGCTGGCCCTCATGGCTCACCCATGCACGCTGTACGAGTACGCTGTGGGGGGTTACGGCATGCCTGTATGCATCTTCGATCTGCGGGACGGCACCACCGGCGCGGCTCGACGCGGCGTATCTCTGCCGTCTCTCCGTTGTCACATTAGGAGCGGCCTTGTCTCGCCCTTCTGTCTGCGGGTGAGCTACTCGCGACGCTACCCGAATGCGGTGGTAGCCGGGTACGCTGGCGGCACTGTGGCCGTCTGGGACCGGCGCTATACGAAGCAGCCGTGCACTCTGTTCGGCGCAGAGCTCGATAGCCTGTCTGTCACAGACCCCGCCTCCAACAAGGCCCGCGCCGCCTCCGCCGTAGCCTCTCGCATGATTCTCCAGCTCGACACGCATCCGAGTAGCAAGCGGTTCCTAACGCTCATGACAACTCCGTCATCGCTGCAGATCGTGCAGCCGTGCAGAGGCGACGGGCAGGCGAGTCTGGCTGGAGTGGACGGTGCTGGCAGCAGCCACTCGCCTCATGAGGGACCCCAAGCGCGATCGACACCTTTTCTTCTGCATCGCTTCTCTCTGGACAGCGATTGCAGCGTGGACGCCAACGGTAGCAGTGACAGTGGTAGCAGCGGCCCTGGCGCTGCTTGCTTTCACGACTTCAGCCCAGTCCTCGGCGTCGGTGTCGGTAGCACGGTGCGGCTGTACGGTACGCCGCATCTCACCTCAGCGACAGCGTATCTGGAAAACGACCGGAGCTGAGGAGGAGGGCACACAGGAGTGTGTGTACGCGTGTACGACGACTGCTGAGGACGAGGGTGAGGCAGGAGAGGAGGGTTGTGCCAAGACCACGCTCGTACAATGCCGCTTTTTGTGATGGGCAGCCAGGCGGGTTGGCTGCTATGTCGGCCTGTTTTTTTTCCCTTTTTCGCTGTGACTCTGTTGGTTTCATGCGCAGCGTTTTGCGCCGTCCCACCCGCTGTGCATCTTCCGCTCTCGTACGTGCACACACCCCAATGAGATTGCCGCACGAACGAGCGAAGACGCGAATGGAGGTGACCAAAGCGAAGGGCAGAGAAGGGATGGGGGGAGGAGGAGGAGTGGGGGGGACCAAAGGGCGCAGACGGAAGATTTTGCCTCTGCTTACCGCCTCGTTTTTTTCTTTTCGCGTTTTCTTTTTTCTCTCGTTTGGTGTGCGGAGTCACCCAGCGGGAAGTGCTGCAGTGCTTTGCCACAGATGCCAACTCGATGTCCTCTCGCTCGCTGCCGTGCATCTGCACGCCGTGTCAGAGACACCCAACACAAACATCCAAACCCATCGCCACCGCTGCTCCTCACTGGCTACCTTTCCTTTCGTTCTCTTACCCTATTCACCTCCAATCGTTTTCGGCCTCTGCGCATGAAACGCATCGCGCGCCTGGCCCTCGCCATCACCGCCCATAAACCAATACACATACACATATACATACACGGCTGCGACTCTGGATGCGTCATGTCCTCCCCCGCTTACTTCTTTTCGAGCGTTGTGGCCTTTCGTCCCTCTCCACAGGGAAAGTTTCACTTATATACTTCCTCCGCCCCCTTCTCCCCGTACACGCGTGCCCCCCTCCGCGCGCATCAACGACTTCTTTGCACTCCTGCTAATGCTACTCATCTTACTCTTTTCACTGCTACTGTGTCCTCTCCTTACAACAGCGCTGACTTTGGGGCTAGGGTTTTCTCGCGTGCGCTTGCCTAACTTTCTCGTCGTTGTGGAACAGAGCCCTGCTCGCACTCCGCGCCGGTTTTCGGCCCCATCTATTACAGCTCTCGGTGGCGCCCTCGCCTCGTGTTGTTGTCGTTGCCGTTGCCGTTGCGACGTTCGCATTTCAACAGTCCCGGCTACCCGCTCGAAGTCCCTCCCCGCCTTTTCTTCGTCCGCTCCAGGCACTCAAGTACCTCCACCAGAAGAGAGGACTCTCACACTTCCACGCCTTCCCGTCTGCTCTCGCTGGGCTCCCGCAAACAAACACACTGCTGAACGAAGTATGGGGTGCAGAGGAAGCAAGAGTGCCGAAGGGAGGAGCCCCAATATGATGGCCGCGCCTGGGGATGACGTGACACGCTCCTTCGCGGCCGTAGCAGGCCCCATCCCTGCTGCGACTGAGGCCGCTTCTGTCTCTACGAACGGGCGCCCTGTAGCTGCCGTCGCTGCCGCCGTCACCATTCCTCCCGCGCCGGCGCCGAATGAGGCGAATGTGATCCAGAGGACGTATGTACTTGCCACGTCAGACTCAGACACCGTGTTTGGTGCCTTGCGAGGGAACTGCGCGGCTGCGGAGACAGGAGTTTCTGCGGTTGCTACCGCTCCCGCAGAGGAGGTGTCGGATGGCAGTACGCAGGGGACGGGCAAGCCGTATGAGTCGCTTACTAGCACTGACCCCGCCCAGCAGCGTCTGCTCACTGCTGTGCCCCTCCATCAGGAAAGTCAGATCCACCGCATCGTTGACAAAGACTCGCCGTACGCCGGCCCGGGCCCCGCCGCGGAGTTCCCGATCGATCACATCTATCGCTGCTTTGATCAGCAAAACGGCCTTTTGTTCCGTTTGGTGAATGACAAGCGTCACCTGTGGGCCTTCTACAACGACACGACGGATTACGTGATGCGGGTGACCGTCACCTTCGGTCCCGAGAGCTCTATCTCGGCACTCGGTAAAACGCGCCTGACGGTGCTCAATGAGGACACAGGCGAGTGCCGCCTGGTGCTAGATGTAGCACCAGGGGAGACCCAAAGGTTCATGCGTGGCGAGTACAACGGCTTCATCACGTGCTACGACGCAAGCCCAATAGAGTGCTCCACCGACGCGGACGCTGAGGCGAAGCTGCCCCGGTCGTAGCGGGAGGGACTGACAGGAGGATCACCAAGGGCTTGCGAGCAGTGCAACTGGACAGCACAAGAGCTGAGGCGTCCGGCAAGCCCTAACATCCGATGAATGCCGCTTCTTCGTGCACCTGGCGGGCAGAAACCACCCGAGAAAGTGGAGGGGGACGGGATAGGAGGCTAAGACTGCTGCTGCTGCTGCTCTGAAGAAGTCCGTAGCTCCGACAACGCTACCTTTCGTTGCGGTGCGCGCCGAGAGAATGATGTCGCGAAAGGAGAGCAAAACTGGCCTTGTCGAGCAGGCTTCCACGGCCGATCGCAACGCGAAAAAGGCGGCGAGGAATGCTCGACAGTAGGACCTGTGACGCGCGTGCGATGCAGAGGCATAGTACATGGTGCGCGCACATGCTTGGCCGATTTCTCTTTGCGCCGAACGTGCCCGCCCCCTGATCTGCTTTGGCTTCTCTCGCCTTCTACCTCTCCTCTTTCTTGTCAATAATGCTCGTGCAAGAGGGGGGCGAATGTCCTGAGGCACTGGGTCCTCGACCTGGATGCGCGCACGCGCACGTGGTTCTGAGACTCATGTAATCTTCCGGTGAGTGAATGTGTTCATATGCGCGTTTTTTTTTGTATGTGTGTGTGATGGCGCCGTCCCTTCTTCTCGGCATGTCTTTTTTTCCCCTTCACGGCGCCCTTCATTCTCGTGTATGGTACGCCCGTCTGTGCCGCTCTCTCTTCTTCACCTTGACGAGGTCTGCCTGCCTCCTCTGTGCCCCCAACCTCACTATTTTTTTCTCCCCGTTCGAGTTCCCGTCTACGCTTTGTTTGAAGCTGGCGTCCTCGCTGCATGCCCCATTTCCCCTCCCCCCTTGCTGTTGGGGGAGAGGGGCGCACATGAATGGGCAAGCTGCTTTTTTTTTGTTGCGCGCACGATCTCTGTGTTTCTCACGCCCGTAGACAGCGTTCTTGCCCTCTTCCTTCGTATTGGCGTGCCTTATGTTTCCCTCTGCGCCACTCTTTGGTGTATGTGCGCCATGTGCGTCTGCGCGCACTCCTCTGGCTTTGCACGCCGGCGCTTTTCCCCTCCCCTCCTCCCATTGGCGGTAGTGCTCTCGAGTGTCCTTTTCATGCGAGCCCACTGGCACTTTAGCCTTCTGTGTGCTGTAATGCGTGTATGTGCGGGTGTGTTCCTCTCTCTCTCTGTGTGCCTTGGAGAGGACGCCCTCCTCCCAACCTGCATCAGTCCACCTCTCTTTTTCTTGTGCTTCCTTCGTGGAAGCGGTCGTGGAAATTCGGAAAGGGTGCACTGACTTCGTGTCGCGTTGGTTCGAAGGGCGCCACCGGAAAAGGCGGGTGCGATGAAGAGGGCAGCGTGTGTGTGTGTGTGGCCTCACCCATCTATGCGTCTCGGTCTCGGAGTGCAAGAGACATCTGAGACACACACACACACAGAGACACGGTAGGACCAAATAACGTATTCAGCGGACGACGATGCAACCGCTCTCTTGAAAGCAGCCTTTCGTGGAATCGGAAGCAGATCGGCACTTAATGTGTGCGTGAGCCTTGCATGCCAAGAGCATAGATGGGCCACACGAACGAATAGCGCGCGCCTGTACTGGCCAGCTTCTTTTTCGGGACACATGCATGCGTATGCGTAGGTGTGCGTACGGCCGCGCTCTTGAACTTTGCAGTGCTCGCCTACGGATACCCAACGCCTCACGTGTGTCCTCGACCTCTCTGGTGTCTTATACTTCCTCCGAGGTTGTTTCTGCGAATGCACGCATTTCATGTACCCCCCCACTCCTTATTTGTGTGTGTGCGTCCTTGAGCTCCCCGCTTCTCCGTGCCGCTCCCATCATGGGCGCGCTACGGCTAGCGCGCTTGGATGAGGAGGGCAGTGGTGGTGGGGCGATCCGTTCGGCATCGTTTGCTGGTCAGGAGAGGGGAGTCGTGCGTTGTGGGAGGAGGCGGGGGAGCACCTCCTTTCCGCAGCCACACAACAAAAGCAGAAACGTGGCAGCAATCGTACGTAATGACAGACTGGCACACTCGGCTGGTAGGGCGAGTTCCGCGAGGGATTCGCAGGAGAAAGCACGTCGGGCGCCAACTGCTGCTGCTTTTTCCCTCCCCTCCCCCCTCTAAAGTCTACAGCGACACTGCCTCTCATCGTGGACGCCCCTCCCTCAGCCGCTGCACACCATGTGTCACTGCGAGGCCATCTGCCGTGACGGGTTTCTGAGGAGCCCTGTTGATGCGTGTGCCACCTATGCTGACGTTGATGTGCGTGTGGCCGGCCTCCTGGTCTTCCCCGAGATACACACACCTACGCGCGCGTGCTCGATGCCGCCTCAGCACCCCTATCCTTTGCCCGTTCCTTGTCCCGCCTTCCCCCTTTTTCCCCCATTACACCACTGTACAACGACCGCATCACAACGGCACACAAGTAGGGTCGCTTCTAATGGGGTGCTTGCCTTTCCTGTACACATTCCACCTTTCCACCGCTCTGCTCCATCCCCTCATTCTCCCATCGCCCCATCCCTTCCCTCGCCCAACCGCACTCGTGCAGCGGCTCAGTTCATCCCAACGGAGGCAAACCGCGAGCAGGTCCAAAAAGTGAAGGAAGCGCACGCGACGCATATACACGAGTGCCCCTCCTCTACGGGCCTCCGCAAACGGCGACCTTCCTCTGGGAGAGCGTTCTCTCTCTCTCTTTCTCTGGGTGCGCCACAGGGACCTTCATCGCCTTTCCCAGCGCCCTTACCGTTTCGCTCCTCCCCTGTCTCGTCGCTCTCTTTGCCCGCAAGGAAAGCAAACCGCCCTCACCCGTGTCTGCTGCGCTTTTGGTGCTGCTGCTCAGCTCTGCCGAATGTAAAAGAAAAGCAAAAAAAGATATATCAGACTTTTTCCCCCTTTTCCTTTCCGAAGGCTTCTTCCCACCGATCATCATCACCATCACCATCCTCATCGCCTCCGCCAGGGTGATCGGCTCCCAAGGCGCGGTGTGAACCTGAAGCGTCTCTATGTGTGTGTGCATGTGAGCTCATTGGCTGTCTTTCTTCTCCCGTGTCCTGCCTTGTGTCTCTTCATCGACGCTTATGAGGTGGCGCGCTTCTTTTCCGCTTCTCCCTCTTCCGCTCTCTGCATGACTCTGTTTTCTCTTTTTGCTCTGTTCTGTTTTGACGCGCGTGCGTGTGTGTGAGTGTGCGGTGGATGTCATCTTCTTCTCCTCTCGATTAAACGCGACCGCTGCTTTTGTTCCTGGGCTCGTGTTAAGGTCCACTTGCACAGTCTCTTTTTTTCCTTTGGGAGACGTGCTGCTCTTCTCTCGGTCACTTCTGTTTTTCTTTTTTCCTCCCCTTCGCTCTCTCTCTTTTCTTCTCGCCGTGCACGTGTGGGTGTGCGCACCGATTTTTCCCCCTTTGCATTCGCCTCTTTCCTTTCTCCGTCTTCCTCCTCCGTTTGTGCGTGACTGTCGTCGTCCTTGGAATCAGCGCCGCCACTCCCCTGCCCCCCGCCCCCCTTCCAGCCCCTCGCTGCCCCCCTACTCCCCCCTTCTCAAGGAAGATACCTTTTTGCCCCTTTTTGCCGTTCCTTGTCTATTGTTTCTCACCCCATTCCCATCCCTTTTTCCTCTAAGGCTCTCTCTCTCAGCTCGGGTGTTGCCTGTGCTGCTGCCTCCCGACCACTTGCTATTTTGCTGTCCATGTGCATTGCCCTTCTGGCCTGTACCGCTCTTGTCTTCTTCAAGCACTCGCGGCTGCGCACGCCACGCCACTGCGATGGGTGCTGGGTCCAGTACGGGAGGCACTGGCGACACCGGCGCGCAACTGCCGCCGTGCCCGCTTTTCTACAACTTCATGCCGAACACACAACTGATTCCTGCGTCGACGCTGCCGAAGCGTGACCCAAGCGGGTCTTTGCGTCGTCCGAAAGGGGGGTGCGCGGCGCGCGTTATTCCGCTTCGAAGTTTGCCGATTGTGTCGGGAGAGTTGAAGAAGCACGCGAAAAAAATTGCTGCCGATGCCAAGAACAAGAAACGCGACGGCGACAGCGCGGCGGGCGGGGCAGAGGCGAACGCTGTGGCCGCCGCGACGGCTCTGCTCAACAGTCCCAGCCTTCTCCCGTCTCTCAGCTCCTGTTTCCTCATCAACATCGCGGTAGATGAGCGAGGCCGACTCGCCCCGCTGCCGACAGAAGGTGGGCATGCAACCGTTACTGTTGCTGCCGACCAAGGTGACGCTGCTAGCGGTTCAAGGAGCCCTTCCTGGAGTCTGCTGACGTCTCCGCAATCGAGCTTTGTGAAGAAGGGGTTCAGCTTTTCTTGCCCTAACACCCCTTCCCGCACACCACTGCTTCCAGGAGTGGGCGGAGGCCTTGGCGGCTCTTTCGCGAATGGCGCTAGGAGGCTGCTGCAAGACGCTGACAAAAGAGAGGCGACTAATGAGCTTGGCTCGCCACCCGTAACGGCTTCAGCGTCCTCGATTACCGCGGGGAGTCGCCCAGCCGGGGAGACGCAACTGATGCGTCACAACCTCACCAAGGCTGGCGCCGACGCCGGCACGCGGTCTGCGCTGTCAGGGGCTCCCGAAAGGCCCCCCACTAGCTTCGCTGTTCCACTGCCGTCTAGAGCTGGCCTAGCGAAGGCTGTGATCGGCACCACTTGGGATGGTGAGCACGATATGTTGTCGGCCACCGCCTCGGTGTGCTCGGTGCTCGTGAAGGACAGTCGCTTCCGCAAGCCCGAGGACGGCCCTGGCAGGGCGAACTCCTCAGTGGCGCCGGCCTATCCGAGCAACGGTGCTAATGGTGGTGATAATGCTTGCCCGCCCCGCATGCGTCGGCAGCTGTCCCGCATCACACTCTTTCACGTGCCACAACGGACGCGATGGTTCCTGTTCAATGATAGCAACAACCACGAGGCGCACGTGTCGGTGCTGCTATGCTACCACGCGCAGGAGCAGCTCTCAGGTCCGAAGGCGTCTTTGGCTGGGGAGAAAGCACCGGCGGATCTGCCTGGCAGGACCCCAACGACATGGGCCCCGACCCCTGGGGACTTGAGGATTATGTGCCGCGCTACGCCTCTTTTGCACACCTCCGTCACCCGCAGGCGGCAGAAGGTGCCGCTGGAGAGTGCGTGTAGCAGCAACCGCACCTACGTGGAAGTGCGCCCGGTGTCTGCGGAGGCTTTCATCGATGCGATTCCTCCGCCCAAGACGGCTGTCCAGGAGGGGCAGCTTGCCGGGCTCGAGAAGCAAGTCGCCAGTGCGGCGGCTGTCGAGGTTTTCGTGGTGCTTGCGCCTGGGGCGACGGTGTACTTGGCTGAGGGCGAGGTGCTCGGCTACAGGATCGACACGCACCTCATCCCCTTCGACCAATCCAGTAGCATGGCGGTGCTGGGCAGCACGCTCACACTCGAGCTGGCGCGCAGCCTCAAGAAGAAGGGCGGAGCTTCGAAAAAGGGGTACCACCACACGCTCATATTCTTGGCGGAAGCAGCAGCGCCGCCAGTCAGCACCGGGCCGGCGTGTACGTTGGACTCCGCCGCCGCTGCCCTCACATCTAGTGCCGTGCCAACGCTGCCTTCAGTCACCGCTGGCAGAGCACTTAAAGGCGATGATTCCATCTTACCTAGTTCGACAAAAACGCTGAACAACGTGCCGCTCAGCTCGAGGGGTCCTGCCGCCTCTGTAGCGCCACCGAAGGCTCTGGCTAATACCGCTGGCAGGGCCGATCACGCCTCTGTGGCCGCATCCGTGACACTTGCTGTGTCACTCCAGCAGCGCCTGTCATCCTCGGCGCCCAGGTGCGAGACGATCGGCGAGGGAGCAGCTGCTGGTGATTTCGATAAGGTCGACGCGCGGCGCCATCTCTCATCTCAGCGCAGCGCCGGAACAGCAGAAGGGAGCCGCCGTGGCGAAAACTACGGCACTGAGGCTACTGTAAACTTTTGTAGATGTGGAGCGCTGAAGACGGCGCCATGCACAACCGCTGCTGCACTGCCGACTGAGGACTATCCGTACCGCTACGACTTCGCGAATGACGCAGCAACGCGGGAATCCGCTGTCGCTCCGCTTGTGTGGTCTGCTGAATATGCCACCCCCGCGCGTGCAGACGAGATGGAGAAGACTGCTGGGGCTGCGCAGCTGCCGGTTCTGGTCCCCAAGAGGTTAGTAGACGACTCGGGCAAAGACCGCTCTATACCCCGCGGCGACGTTCCTTCGGCGCTTGACCATTCGTATAGCACCAGCGCTAGCCACCTTGACATTTCCTTCTAGAGAAAGAGAGGGCGAGCGCTCACAGACGTGGTGCGCATGCGCCTTTTTCATGTGTATCCGCCCAGGCAGAAGTGCGAAGAGCGGAAACGGCACCTCATGCAGGCGCAGGCGTACGGGTGTGTACGTGCCTGCGTGTGTGTGTGGTAGGTGTACTAGCCTATCCCTGTAGCCCCCCTTTCCGCTCTTCTCCTTTATCTGTGGGAGCGCTTCTCGTTGCCGCCTTGTGTGCGTGCGTGAGCGCGAGGACGTCTATTTTTTTTTTCGTTTGCTCAATGCGCTTCAGTTGATGTTTTGACAGATCTTCGAGAGGAGGATGGCTGCGTGCCGTTCACCTCCCGTCTTACTGTGGTGGTTGCGCCTCCCCCTCTTGGTTATTATTATTATTGTCCATCCTTCGATCTTCTTTCTCTGCTGGCGTGTACTGCCCCGTGTGCGTCGCTCATCGCGTTATTCGGTGCTTTGTTCATCTTCACAACTCCTCTCTCTCTCGCACATAGTGCGCACCCCTCCCTGCCACCTTCTCTTTCTTTTTTGCACCGCCTTTTTTCCCTTTATGCCTCATGTTTCTCCCTCTCTGGCGATTCTGCGTGTGCGCTGTGTACGAAATTCGGCTGTCCTCGATGTCGCTTTTTGGTGCCCACTCTCTTTGCTGCTGTTTTCGTTCACGCTCCAGTGCACCCTTGTGTGCATCCAAAAAATCATTGGTGCGCTATGGTACGTATTCTTTGGGCGTCGCTCTCTCTCTCTCCCTGCCTTCCTCACGTTTCTTCACACCTTTCATGTACAACTCCTTCGCTCTCTCTTTTTCACAGCTGCACTCTTGTTTTTGCCGTCGTTGCTGTTGCCATGCCAGCTCTCCCAGACGAAGCGGGCTACTTCAGCATGTGGCATTGCGCTGTGGTACCCCCTCCCCACGACAACTCGTTCGCATCGGCAGACAGGGATGGGCTGTCGCCGTGCCCAAGAGGCGCACCGTCGCGACCGCGCTCCCACCAGCTCACTGCGAATACTCTCGGCGATTGAGCCCAAACAGCCACATATGGGCTCTTCGATGGTAGGCGCCTGTCTGTGCGCGGGCCCCCTTCCGCCTGGCACACACACACACGCCTGTTAACGGCGAATGGGTGCCTGCAATGGCGGAAGGCCCCTGCCGCTGCAGACGTGGAGCAGCGCCCGACCTGCCGCGGCATGCGCTGAGGTGGCGGAGGAGGGCCGGGAGCACCCCAGACGGCAACGGCGTCCCGAAACCGCCCCCTGTACGTTCCTGCGCGAGCGCTGCCGAGCGCGGCCGGCATGGCGTATCGTGCCCGAGCAGTGCGCTCAGAGGTGCGCTGGGCACGCGTGAGTGGCGAGAAAGGCGCGCGGCGACTCAGACCCGTCGGGCCCAAAGTGCACGAGCGCGCGAGTGATGCGGCGTCTGCCACGTCGGACCGGATGGGGCTGATGAGGCGCGGGCGCGGCGAGCGGTATGAGGCGACCGCCGAGTCCGCCCGACCCTCACGTGAAGTGTCTCCGCGATGCCGAATGCCGACGGTCCGGGGCGACTCGGGCCGAGGGCCGGCAGACCGGCGGGGCGCGGGGTCTCCGAGGGCCCTGACCTGCGGCTGCCCGACATCGACCATGAGCTCATCCGGCATGCACCCAGGCCACCCGCCCTGCTACCGGGACCACAGGCGCCACTGCCCGTGCGCTCGAGCAGGGCCCTGGGCGCGGCCCGCCTGAGTGACGGCGTGTAGCCGACGCAGGTCCGTCTAGCAGCGATCGCGCAGCACACATCTGAAGACGGGACAGGGACAGGAAGCGCGTGCTGGGCGCACGGCCCCCGTGCACCACGACAGGCGGATCGTCTCTCTTTTTTTGTACACATTGGGCGTCTGCGGAAGGAGCGGCTTCTGACATAATCTCTCGTTCTTTCTCTCGCGTTGCGGGCCCTCCTCCACCTCGGCCACCTTCACTTGAGCCTTTGTCGCCCCATCTACCTCCTCCTGCGCCGTGCTTGGGTTAACCTCTACCACAGCTTTCCTAGACACTCTGACGACTTCATCGGTGTTCTTGTCGAAACCTCTCCTCTCCCTCCTCCCCGCAAACGCACCCGCATTGAGTCGCCGCCCTCATCGTTCACTTTTGCCTCTGGAGGCTTTTCTCCTAAACAAACCAACAGAACAGCGTCGGCGTGTCTTGCAGCACACACACACACACGTACATACACACACACACACACACAGGGAGACAGAGAGGGACGCCATCCCGTCTTGGTGAGCTTAGCAAGTCGACTAAACAGCAGAAAAGCAAACTAACGTAGGCACATACCTGCGCGTCGCAGGGGAATCCCTCTGGTTGCTCTCTGCCTGACCCCCACCGACCGGCCAAAAAAACAACAACAGTGGAGAAGCGAAAATGGGCTGCGGTCTCAGTGCTCCAAAGTCCACTGAAGAGGCCTCCAATAGAGAGGCGAATGCGCTTGCCCTGAAGACGAACACGCGCTTCGCCACCATCGATGCGCAGGTGCTTGGCCCTTACAAGGAGGATGCGGCGGCAACGCTGGCCTTCGTGTACGGCAAAGCTGCAAATATTTTCCTGTTGACCACTCCGCCCTTTCACAAGCCTCAACAGCACCTTCACCAGGTGGGTGAGGACAACGCCACTGAGGAAGGCGAGAAGAAGGCGCCGGCGGAGGAGGAGGAGGTTCGTTGGACTATTTTTAACGACAGTAAGAGCAACGCCATGGTGGAGGCGACTTTCTTTCGCGCCGAGGGGCTGCGTGCGGCGCGTGCGTACGGGGCGGCCGAAGACGCAGTTAGCCCAGTGAAGCTCGAGTTCTCCAACGGCGGCCGAGTGAAGGCGGAGGTGGCTGTGCCGGCAGGTGCCACCGTGGCCTTCGTGGAGGGGCCCATCAGGGGCTATATGTGGAAGTGCATGGTGCTTGACTCGAAGACAAACAGGTTCGAGCCTGCGACGTCGGCTGAATGAGTCGGAGCCCCGCCCTTCGTCCCGGCTCATGAATTCATTAAGCCCGTGCTCCTCACAACTCACGCTGTCAGTCGCGCCCGCGCACGACTGCGGAGAGCGCAGTCGCCGTGCGTCGCACCTCTCACTGGCGGTCATAGATGCGGCGAGCGACGTTCGGTTACGCTTATCTTTCGCGTTGCCGGCCTTCCCGAGAGCTGGCGAAAATACGCGACCTCTGACCTCTATTCGCCTACGCGCTCATGTGTACCGTTGTCGGCCGCCCTGTTGGTTTCAGTGGAGCGTGCGACACACTACACAACGCTTCGCTGTCGCACAAATCCCTGTGAAGGTAAGCCAAACCATCCCGTATTCCTGCCAAGGCTGAGGCGCTTCTGGTGCTGACGCTCGGACAATCAACCACGGCCAAGGAAGCACAGAGCGCTGCATCGGTGCGACTCGCGCAGCGGATGGTCGGCAGTGCTTCAGGCAGGGACCGTACGGAGCTGACTGAGTCGGTGCAATGCTGTAACGCGCGTAGACACGCGGTTTCGCTCCAAGTGAGATGGGTCTGTGACGAAGCCCGGCGCGAGAAGGGAAGTTCAGTGGACTTGCGCTGCCCTTCCACTTCACAATGGGCTCGTCGAGCGAAAGAGGTCTCTTCTGCTCGCACAGGCGAGGGAGCACGGAGAAGACGGAAGGGGCGCTCATTCGCCCTTCTCTCTCTCTCTCGTCCTCGTCCTACGCTGCGGCATCGTTGGCTGCTCGGTGCCGCACTTCCCCATCGTTTTTAATCAAGCTGGTGCACACCGGTGTAAGGGCACGCTGTGCATGGAGTTGGCAGCTTTGGTGCGTCCCCCGCTGCTTTCTGTTCGCCCTGGTGTATGTGCCCCCTTTTTCACCCTTGTGGCGGCCCGCTTCTTCACGTATCTGTGTCACCTCGTTTTCTACGCTGTATATGCCGAGTGAC
The DNA here is from genome assembly GCF_017916325.1 of Leishmania martiniquensis. Lineage (NCBI taxonomy): Eukaryota > Euglenozoa > Kinetoplastea > Trypanosomatida > Trypanosomatidae > Leishmania > Leishmania martiniquensis. Next base: position 564,936 of record NC_090155.1, read on the forward strand.
CCTGTGTACTTTGGTATTCTTTGCGGTGCCGTGGGCGGCTCTCTGTGCGCCTCTGCCTCTCTCTCTCTCTCTTTTCAATTCTCATTTCGGTGATTGGTGTGTACTGGGGGAAGGAGGGAGGTGGGGTGGGGTGGATAATGCCAGCGCTTGCACGTCTCTCTTGCCCTCTCTTCTCTTTCCCTCTGCCGCTTCTTTCTATTCTTGGTATATTCTCTCCATGGCTTGGCGAGATGGCTGCCAGACGCTAGTGATCTAGATATGTGCGCGGTTGATGTGAGTGTGTGTGGGAGGAGGAGGGGTGCGGTGGCCTCGTCTTCGCGTCTTTCCCCCTGTTCATGCGGCCCCGGTTTTCTCTTGCGAAGCACCACAAAGTCGCGACCACCACCACCACCACCACTTGGCCGTCCTCATCGCTGTGTGGTAGCGATGACTGCTTTATGCAATACCAACCTTTGGTCTTTCAGCTGCTCTCCGGTGCTCTCGCTCGCCTCTCTTGCATGCATGCCCTCTCCTCCCCCCTCCTCCTCCTCCTCTGGCGGAGGGATGGGAGGCGTATCCCACGGCACCATCGATTGTCCAGACGCTTTGGGCACCCACCCACCCACCCGCACACACACAAACCAAGTCTGTGTGCGTGCGCGGGGGCCTATCGGGTCTCTTTTTCTCTCTATGTGCATACGTGTCTGGCTATCGAGGAGGCGGTGGTGGAGGAAAAGGGGGAGGGCGAACAGTCTCTCTCCCTCTCTCAATGGGCCCTTTCTTCCATGTTGCGGCGTCTCTGTCGCCATGGGCCTCTTCTTCCCTCTCCGCCGTGTGCCTCTCACCTTCTCTTCTTTTGCTGCCACGTTCCGCTTGGCACCCGTCGACACCACCTTGCCCCTCCCCCCAGTTTTCTTCGTTCTGCGATGTCATGTAGCGAAGAAGCGCCTTTATGTACATGCGCACGCGAGCATGGTGCCATGAGCGACTCTCCCGTAGAGATCGATCATCTTCCGACGGCGTAGCCTCGATGAGGCGTGCTTGTGCTTTTAAGTCTCGGTCCTTAGCCCCCCTCCTCTCCTCTATTGGACCGAGCAAAAGTTGCAGGCTCCTCCTCGCAGCCGCAGCTGTTTGCAGTCTGCTGCTACAGAGGCGGGCGTGTGTGGCCGTCTTCAATGACTGCACCTCCCGCTAGGACCTTGGAGCCTAGAACGCTTGTGAAACCTATAAGACAAGCAGCCTACGGATGTACCTGCCCCCTCCTCCCCTCCCCTCCCTCTGTTCATGCATGCATCTATTCCCCCTGCTCTCTCTCTGCGGCTACTGCTGCCTCTCTCTCGCTCTTTCCTCGCGTCTCTTGCCGCCCTCCTCGCTGCTGCTCGCTCCGTAGTCTACCGCACTCTTTCCGTCCCTCCCTCCTCGTCGTGTTGCACCCTCACACTTTTCGTTGAGACTTGCGTCACCGAACGGGATTCCCACCCTCTCCCCCTCTCCTTATTATTATTTTTTCTAAGCAGACAAAATCATTGAAGACACACCGACACACAAGAACAAGACGAACCGCTCACGTTCATCCACACGCACACACACACACGACAGTCAGCCATGGGCAACAAGTCGTCGCACATTCAGTCCGAGTACCGTTACGGCGGTCCCGCCAACTTCCCCCACGATGAGAAGGTGCCGCTCTTCGAGGAGCGCAACGGCCTTCTCTTCCGCCTTGTGAACAACAAGGAACGCTGCTGGGCCTTCTACAGCGACACGAAGAAGTACGAGTTCCACGTGACCGTGACTTTCGGCTCCGAGTCGCGCAACCTCCAGGCGCTTGGCAACACGTACCTCTGCGAGAGCCCGGATGGGGGCTGGATGGCCAAGACAATTGTGTACCCGTGCATGACGGAGTCCTTCATCCAGGGTGATGTGGTCGGCTTCAACTTGATGGTGAACGCCGTGCTGCTAACGACGGAGTACAAAGAGCGCGCCAAGGAGGAAAAGAAGGCAGCCAAGAAGGCTGCGAAGGAGGCCGCAAACGGCGACGAACTCGGCAGCAGCGCGCATTAGACGAGAAACGCACGCGAAGCGCCAAACACAGTTAAACATCAAGATTTGAAGAGTGAAGCCCAAAGGTGCGGTGAGTGGAGACAAAGAGCGGGGCGAGATGCCACATGGCGAGCGGGACGGAGAAGAGAGGGCGAGAAAAAGAGAAGCGGGCACACTCGCTCCGCACACAGCGGGGCTCGATGAAAGAGCTTCCTGAGGAGAAGGAAATACACATACACGCATGGGCACATCTCTGCCCCCCCTCTCCCCCCCCAAAAAGACGCCGGTACACGCACATGCCTGTAGACCATGCGCGTGCTTGTGTGCACTCGAGCGTCTCTGTGTGCGTCATCTATCGTTGCACTTACGCGTTCGAAGCACCTCTTTTTTCTCTCGCCAAACCCCGCCGAGCGCCGTCATTCGACCTCGGCCGCTTCCCCATGTACGCTGCGCATACGCACCGTCCTTCTTCCCCTCCCCTCCACCTCCTCCTTCGGCGCAGTAGGCGCCCGGATCTCCCTTTTCTTTCCATCTAATCATCATGCCACAAGGCCACGACAAGCTAAGAGCCCCCCTACTCCCCCCTTTCTCTTTTTACATATGTGTTAGTGATTAATCCTTCTGTTTCTGTGTTGTGCCTTGCTGCTCGTAAGCGTGTGCATGCGCGCATGAGGGGGGCTCACACCCCTTCCCTCCTCCCCCCTCGCGCCACCGCCGGTTGTTCGTTTGCTGCTTTGGCCCCCCGACTTGTCATCGCCTCCTCCTCTCTCTCTTTCTCCCATGCCAAGCGTTGTTGTATGTTTCTCTTCTTTTGACACCTTTACGTGAGCGCCACCACCACGCAGGGGAAGTGGGTGGAAAACGGCCTCAAACACCCGCGCCCTCCTTCCTCCTTGGCCTCCGCACCACTGCACAGCGCCACACCACGGCGGTAGCTCCGTCGCCATCCCTACCCCCCACCTCCCTACCCCTGACAGCCCTCTCTCCTCCTCCCTTCCCCACGCCTTGCCCACCCAGAGCCGACGGCACGGCCCTTTTAGTGCTCCGATGGTGAAGCTGCGCCGTCTTTCTCCTGCCCATCTCCCCTCTTCCCCACTCTGTTAGTTTCCTCTTCGCTTGCTTGGAATTCGAAAGCACACACACACACACACACACACTCACACTTACAAACGCATACGAGGTGGGGCGTGACCGCTGATCAACGGAGGAGTCGCTAATACACACACGGGCACACATACGTATGCGTGCATGCGTGTCCGTGCGGATGCCAGCACATACTCCGGACAGCGCCGCTTTCCCGTTCCGCCGCTTGCCCCCTCCCCTTCTCGGTGCTGCGCTCTGCGTTTGTCGCTTCCTCGCTTTCTCTCCCCTCCACTTTTTTTTGTTTGTTGTCACGGGCGTCCGTGCGAAGCTGCGTGGTTGCATCGGTGAGTGCGTAGCGGTGAGTGTTGTGGTTCCGCCAGAGGCAGACAGTGCCACTCCTCCTTTCCTCTTTTCAGATTAGTGTAAGGCACTCCGCAGCAGTCTCTTCTTCGATCCTCCCCCGATTTCAATGCTGAGCAAGTAAGAAGGAAAACGGCCAGACAGGAAAAACAGCACGACGGCAGCATGAGCCAACTGAAGGACACATTCGCACAGGCGTGCTGAGGGACATATCATCAGTATTGCTCGCTCTTCCCATGTCTGGAGGCTCGAAGCTGTGATCCCATTCTGTTTCTTTTTCCTCTTTCCGCCCATTCCCGCTTTGCGTTCGTTTCCGCTTTGGCCGTGTGCGTGTGTGTCTGTGTGAGTGAGTAAGTGTGTATGTGTGTGTGTGTGCGTGCACAACTGTGCCTGTTGGTGACTGCTTGCTCGGCTCGTCCTCTCTCCCGCCCTTTAGGCCGCTAAACGCGTGTTTCCTCGTCATTTTCTCTGCCTGTCTTCAGCGGCTGTCTTTCCGTTCTCTGTCTCTTACGATATGCCCTCCATCCCCCTCCTCTCTCTCGCGCGTGTGTGTGGGGTGCGCACACGTCTGCAAGTGCGCTCCCGTCTGTTTTGGTTTTTGTGGACTGCGCCTCTCTCTTTCTCTCTATATATTTCCTTTTCTCTTTGTGTTTTCACCCTTTCCGATGGCAGCGAGGGAGGCGGGTGTCGGCGTGTAAAAGAGGAAAAACGGGACGCTTATTTACGCGCGGATGCCGCTGGTGCATACACGCACCCATGCAGGCTCTTATGCGCACCAAGTCGAAACACGCACGTGCTTCACCAGCTTCCCTGGGCGACCTTGACGTCTTTGCTTCCCCCCTCTCCCCTTGTCAGTGCCCTTCGCAGCTCACGCGCGGCCGGGAGGTGAGGTGATCATGGGCCGTCCGCAGAGGAGGGGGGAGCAACGATGAAGGTGAGGAATGGGGGTAGATGTCCAGGAGAGGGTGTGCACACATGCGGAGTGGTGAACCGTAAGTAACGCCGATGCGCACGCGGGCTTGCCTGGCGTGGGTACCCCAAGTAGTGGTGCAAAGAAAGGGCCGAACGTGTGTGTGTGTGCCCTCTATCGTGAGCTGTATGCCCTTTCCTCCTTCCGTCCACCCTCACGTCCCCCAGCAGTAATTCAGCACTATCGGTGAACTCTTTGCTCATGGGAACGTCCCCTCCCCCCAAAAAAGGGACATGCGAAGGTGCACTCGTTCTCGCTAAGCAGAAACCAACGGGAGGAAACACACTCCGCCCTGCACTTGCCTCAGGAGAGGGATAGGGTGACTGAGTTGCGTATGCATGTGTGTGCGCAGCTCTGCTCCTGCGCGTTTCCCTCCCCTCCCCCCTCCCCTGCTCCATAGAGAGCGCGCGTGCATGTCAAGGGTGGCTAGGGGTGGGCGCCAGGGCCCTACCCGAGGGCGTCGCATTGTCTCTCGCTCTCTCTCTTTAGACGGACACTTGCGCGAACGCCATCGAGTGCGCGCGGGCGAGGAGGGGAGGACGAAAGAAGAGGTACCCTTTGCGGATCTCTCTCTTCGTATCTTCACCTGTGTCAGTGCTGGCGGAAATCCTCCGGAGACCCCCTTGTTGTTGCTCATGCTTCTCCAACGCTTGACCGCACGTGCACGCCCACAAAGAGCCTTCTTCGCCCCTCTCCTCCTCCTCCTCCTCCCCCCTAAACACCATTGCATTCATTCACACAAGCACGTACGTACACGTCTACACATTAGACTGCTGATCCAGCGACGCTAACAAGAGCACGCGTGTTCACGCTATCGTCCCCCCTCTCTCTCCCTGTCCCCTTTCCCCACTACTGGTCGTCACGATCAGTGCCACACGGTACGTTCCTTCACGGTTATCTGCGGCGCAACACAGTGCGCGCCATCTGTGGGCTCTTGTACCCGCATTCTGCACACACAGAGACACGCATACGCCGACGCTGACAGGCATACAGACATGGAAAAGGCCAAGGAGATACAGGCGAGGCTGGATAACCTCCAGCAGGAGATGCATGCCAAGGTGGAGGCGTGCGATCTTAAGCACAGTAAGGAGAAGAACAGCATTTTCGCGGCCCGCCGCGCGACCATAGCGGCGCTGATAGCAGAGAAGGAGTTGCCTGCAAACTTCTGGGCACTGGCGCTCATTGCCCTGCTGCGGATGAAGGACATGGAGTCGGCAACGACGCCCCACTTTCTCGGCCCGTATGACGAGCTGCTTCTCAAGACGTACCTGGAGGACATCGAGGTGGTGTACACGGAGAAAGGCCACCGCATCACACTGCGCTTCAAGCCGAACCCGTTTTTCGAGGAGTCAGAGCTCTGGGCCGAGTCGGTTGAGAGGCTGAGCGACGAGACGGACGAGGAGGACGAAGCGCCGCCGGGGGAGGAGAGTTGGGAATTCTCTGGTGTGACATGGAAGGACGGGCACGGACCTCAGCTGGACGGGGAGGAGGAGGAGGCCGAGGGCGAGAACGGTGCCCCAGGCAGCAAGCGCCCGCACCCGAGCAGCGACGGTATGACTGCCTCCGCATCGTCCTCGACACAGGGCCCGAGCGTGCTGGAGGTGTTCAGCGAGATGCCACCCCACCCGGAGGACGATGCAGAAATGGATGAGGAGGACGACGACGCCATAGCGGACGCCATCGAAGAGTGGGAGTCGGAGATGGACGACCGCAAGCTGCTGTTGCGGATGATAGAGCTGTTTGTTCACTATAACCCCGTTTCCGCCCTGCGCGACGGTGGCGCTGCCTTGGCTGGCGCGGGCAACGGTGAAGCGGCGGCAGCGAAGAAGGCGAAGGTGGAGTGAGGTGCGTGGATGTGGGGGGGAGGGGCATTGCTCGCACGCCCCCCTCTCTGCGCGTGTGCGGTTGGTGACGCGTGCCCTCAGCGCTTGTGTCTTCCTCCCCTCACTCTATGGACTTCTCCTTATGCCACTTCCACGAGGTGTGCGTGTGTGTGTGTGTGCTTCTTTTTTTTTGTTCGGGTGTTCTAAGTGGCTCGCGGACCCGTGCCGGCAAGCCTGTAGATGGGCTGCACCTTACCCCAGCGTGCAATCAGCACCGGTGCGTATGCGCGCTTTTGTCTCCGTGTGCCTCTGTCGTCCTCGCCTTCCCGCGCCTCCTCCCCAGCTAAGACTTCCCACCCCCCTCACACATATATATATGACCGCTTCCCGCCCCGTCGTGTACGCAGCGGTTGGCGAGCAGAGGAGTGCTGGACACGCGCCAACGCTGTTTGAAGAGATGAAACGCCACCGGAGCGGAGATACATCAGAGGCTGCCGGGAGACTCTGCCACATTTGCGAGTCTTTTGGGATGGAAGTCACGACAGAGGCGCGCCTTGCTCATGGCCTCGCTCGCTGTTTCGTGAGCGCGCATGTCTCCCAGAGCCGTCGCGCTTCCTCCCCCACCCCTCAACACTCACACAGTCCTCTGCAGGCAATCTTGGCGTCTATCGCTACCCCATATTCGTGTCTTCAACCATCGGTGCCCTGTGCCGGGTGCTCTCCATCACAGGCGTCGTCTTTGTCCCTAAAAGAAGATTAAAAAACAAAGGAAACACGCGTACAGCGCGAGGGGCCCACTGGTGAAGAGAGACCCCCCCTGTGGGTTTCCCAACGCACGTCCAGCTACACCACGACGCACCCATCGCGTACCCCTCCCCCTCTTCCCCATTTCGGTTATGCTTCATCTCCTTCCATTGTACCTGTGCCTGTGCTGGCGTCGTGAGCGCCACAATCAGCAACGCACACGCGCACGCTTTCCTTTCCCATAAGCCTCTCCCCTGTGTTCTTTTTTTTTTCGCCCCCCTCCTCTCTCTCTCTCCACTAAGCTCCCTCCCTTCGCATCACCTCCGTCAGTATCCGCCGCCGCTCGTCCGCGTCTCAGCGTGCTTTTTTTTTCACGCTTCTGCTTTCCTCACGCCCTTCTAAGCTGAGAAGGGGGCGACGGTCTTGCCCAGGAAAGGGGGACTTCAGTATCACACACGCATACACACTTACATGGGGGCGCCCCGCAGCTGGGAATGCGTAAACAATAGGGCGCACCGCTCCTTCGACGTGCCTAAGGCATCCTGCGGCCAGGGCTAGCTGCAGCGACGTCTGCGCCATTGGTGTCGATAGGCTGAAGGGGCATCAAGCTCAGGGGTGGAGGGGGCCCTCCCCGGCATGCGCCTGCAGGCACCTCGGCATCACAGACATGAAAACTTGGCGCTTAGACACACTCGGGGCCCCACGGCGGTGGCTGCAAGTCGTCGGTGATGCGATGTCGGACGGCACCGGCCTCACAGCAACCACTGGAGACAGCTAAAAAGAAGACTTGCTTGCAGCACGGCTGCCCTCCGAGCACTCAACCAGCGCACAGTGGCGACGCTGCAGATAGCGTCGTGGATGGGGTGAACGGGGTATAGGAGGCGTGGGCTGGGCACCACCTGAGCTCGTAGCGGATGCTTAGCGTGAGCCTGTGGGCATGCGGGGCTGCTCACTCCACCCTTGGAGGGGTCTCGAAGAGTATTAATGTTGCAAACATACACGGACCCGCCTCTCGCCGTTATTTTCGTGGTAGCCGCAACACAGGAGGGCAACCGATGACGAGGCATCTGTACTCAGGAGCGCAACGGCCGGCGTCGGGGCCACACAGTACCCACCGCCTCCTCATCAGCGGCAGCGCTGCCGGCTCCGCCGCTAGCGGAGGCTCTGGAGCCTTGCGCCATCGGCGCCACTGATGCCACGCACCTCGGAAGCAGAAATTCCTCTAAGAGGATGGCAGGCCCACCTTTCCGGGGCAGGGGTGGTGAAGGGCGTGGAAAGAGTTGAGGGTCTGCGCCTCCGTGCCGTCGAGAAGCAGCAGCAGCAGACGCAAGCCTTGGAACGCGACACGGCACATTACCGCATGCACATCAATGTGACATTCACCGCCAGCTGCGAGTTCACCTCTCTCGTGAGCGCAGAGGTGGAGGGAAGGGAGAGAGGCAACTGCCTTGCCACCCTTGTAGTGAGTGCTCGGTAAGACAGGCGCCTGTAGAGGCAGGCATTGAAGTCTTCAAATGGAACGGGAACACGCTCCGCCATGGGCGACGGTAGCGGCGATCTTCCAGGCGTAGTGAGGGGCCCCCAAAAATGGGCGGGCCGTGCGTGCTCGTGTCGGGTTCTCTTCTACACCAGCTGCTGTCGCGCCCTCAGGTAAGCGCAAAAGTGCCGAGCCCCACAGTGCCGCGCGCCACCACCGGGAGGGGGAGAGAGGGACACCTGCCAGACACGAGCACCAGATGACTGCAGCAGCGTTTTTGTGTGTGTCTGGGGATGTGGTCCGTTTGCGGAGGTGCCAAGTTAGCGCTTCTGCCGCTGCTACGACGGCTGCAGTTGCCCTGTCGTGAATGCCGTGATAACGGGTCGATTCGGGCGCCGCTGCACGTGACCTGGTACCTTCCCCTCACCCTCCCCCGACCACACTACCTCATTGCCACCCTGCTGCTCCCGAGCGACAACTTTAGTGCGCATCCACGAGTGGGCGTATTTCTTTCCAGTGCCGCAACTCAAGTCTTCGTAAAGCCGTGCGCTTTCGCGGAGGCTCCGTCCGCCTGCGTACATCGTCTGAGTGCCGCCCCCCGCCTTCCTCCCATTTTGCTATTATCTCTGCCCGTATGCGTCTCGGTGCCCGAATGTGCTATAGAAAGCACACTCATAGACAGTTCAAATCTTTCACTGCGCGACCACGTGAAGGAATGTGCATCTGTGCGCGTTGCTCCCTCACGAGGGCGTAAAGTCTATGATCACAGTAGCCGCTCCTCTGCACTGTGCAGAGGAGAGCAGTGAGAAGGGGGGTAAGGAGGAGGAGAGGATGTGCTGTGGTATGGGATGCACTACGCGTGTGTGACCTCGTTTGCTGTTGTCAGTGTATCGACCCCTTTTCGTTGCATGCTTGCTGTGCGATCTCCTTTCCTTTCCTCCTGGCGCCTTCGCTTTCGCCTTCACACGCGTCCATATCCCCCTCTCACCCCCATTCTCTTCGCCGCTTCATGTCCTTGACGTGCATCTGCGGTGACTCGCTGTCTCTATGCTGAGGATGTTGAGAGTGCACGGCCGCTTTTTTTTTATCCTTGTTCCAACCGCTGCGCCAGCTCAAGGCCTCACTTCCCCTCTTCCCCTATTTTCTTCCCACTTCTTCCTCTTACTGTTGCTCTCCATTCAGCTTGCTGGTGTGCTGCCAACGACTGAAGCAACGTCGAGGGCAGCAAGAACGACGATGTGCACCTGACGCTATGCGCATGCGGAGCGCGCCAGATGCTTCCAGCAGGCTGTGAAACACGCACTACTTTATGCCCCCCTCCCCCCACTGCTCCTTCCCCCTGTCTTCCCCACACCTCCACCAGACATGGCTTGCAGATGCCATGACGAGTGGCCCCGTATTTCTGTAATCGTCTCCCCTGCTCTGTCTACTGCATTGACGCCGCTTTTGAGGCAGCTCAGTAGCGCAGGGGCTGCCCGCGCAGCTCTCTCTCTCTCTCTTTTTCTATGCCGACATGCTTTTCCATCTCCTCTCCCCCTTTTCCTCCTCTCTTTCACATACATACATACACACACCCACACACACATTCACACGCACTCAAATCGGGCTGCGTCGGACACTCGAATTCGCCCATCCCTCTCCTCTTTGACACGCCATCCTTACAAGTCTGTCTTCCTTTCGCTGCCTTTGCCCTCATTCGCTTTCTCTTCCCTCTCCTCGACACATATAGCTCTTGCATCCACCACCACTCATCCAACACCCACGCGTATATTCCTTCAAGATGGGCTGCGGCGCTTCTTCTGAGACCAGCAGCGTCACGTACGTGAACGGCAAGCCCACCTTTGCCGGCGACGAGGTTACGAAGGGCTTTGAGAAGGACAATGGGCTGCTCTTCCGCATTGTTAACAAGAAGAAGAAGCAGTGGGCCTACTACAACGACACAACGCAGTACGAAATGCACGTGATGGTTACCTTCAACGAGGACTGCGACATCAAGGCGCTTGGCAAGACGAAGCTGGAGCAGCAGGAGAACGGCGAGTGGTTAGCCTCCGTGGTGGTGTACCCGTGCGAGACGGAGATGTTCATTGAGGGCCGCGTTAACGGTTTCAAGTCGAAGATGGACGCCTTGCCGTTGTCGGAGGAGTATCGCCAGCGCCAGGCGGAGAAGGAGAAGTAGAGAGCGGGGGAAAAAAGGTGGTGCTGCAGCAGCAGAAGAAAAAGGACTACCGGCAAACAGGAGCGCGCCAGGGAGATACGTGGAAGGGAGAGGCGGGCAGAAGGGAAGCGCCACCACAGGTAGGCTGCAACGCTGTGGTCGAGCACAGGTACTCGTGAGGGGATGCCGAGAGGAGGGCCTCGGGGGAGTATTGAGGAGGACGGAAGCGATGCGCTGGGGTTAAGACGGCTTGCTGTCGCGACTTGAATTTTTCTTGCGGGTCCCTGTCGGGGGCCTTTCGCGCACCCATCTATCTGTCCCCTCCCCCCCACACATACACATATCTATCTTGAAATTGTCCCCCCACCGCTCTCCTATCTTCAACCCACCTTACCTCCTCATCATTCCTCATCCTTCCGCTCTTTTTATACCTGCCTGCCCACCCCACGCACACAGATTTGCTTATGCGTGCAACTGCCAGAGCTGGTATGAACGGCATACGTCTCTTTACGTTTGAGGGTAGGCGGGGGCGGTGTTGCCTCTCCCTCCCCCTCTTCTGCCCCCCCCCCCCCCCCCACACTTTTTTTTCAAGCTCTTGGCGCCTCTGTCTTCGCCCCTCCCTCTGAACGGCACCGCACTGTCACCCCTCCAAGTGAAAACAACAAAGAAAGAAGAGCGATGTTGCCTCCTCTCCCGTTTTTCCGCGCCATGTATTCTTCTCGCCGTCTCTCTCCCCTCCCCCCAAAAGGAAACTCTCCCCCCTCTCTGTGGCGGCTCTCACTCACTCACTCACATCCGCACCCGCAAAGGAAGAGACGGAAGGGCGAGAAGAGAAGGGCGAAGACGTCCTCCTCCCCCCTCCCCTCTCTCCTCCTTTCTATTTTTTCCCTCTCCTTTTTTTCATTTTCGCTTGGCGCCTCTTTTTCTTTCTCCTTTGCTCCCGCCATTGTCTTCATTGTGTGTGGCGCGCCGGCTTGTTTATGGACAGGCTTCGCCTCTCCTTTTCCTTCTCTCTTCTCCCTGTCCTTTGGCAGACGCCCGCATGGAGACACACCGGCACGTACTCACGTCACTTCTTCATAGCGGTCTCTCACCATTCACGTCATATGGCTGCATGATCACAACTGCCTTTGCTTGCCTGTTCTTTTTTTTCTTTCGTGTGTGGGCGTGTGCCTTCACATCCCAGCGTTGCGGGAGTGGAGACGCCCAGGGTTGCGTCTGTGCGGGTGTGGCTGCTCCATCGCGCGCGCGCCCTCTCCCGTGTGTCAGGCGAGTAGAGGGGGGAGGCGGTGCGATGACAGCGGTGGAGGCCGGAGCGAGCGAATATATGTGTGCGCACAGGAGCGGCCCCCCACCTCCTCTGCAGCTCCCTTATTTCCCTTCCCTTAAGGCCTTTTCATCGCCATGCACATCCTCGCCTGCAGACGCATACATACACACAAGCAGGACCGACAGGGGCGAAGATGTGTGCGTGCGTGTGCGTATGAAGGAGAGGGCCATGCTGGGGATCGGGACGGCAGCTACCACAGAGGTACGCGGTCGGTGAACGAAAATAGAAGGAGCAGCAACAGGAATCGGCTGCGGCTGCGGCGGGAAAGGTGATGAAGGAGAACTGCCGCGGGGCAGACGGAAGAGAGAGGAGCGACAGCATATCTAAGCCTGCATAGAAAGACGCACTTACGCGCGTTGAAGTGTGTGGAGACGCGTGCTGGGTATCCATATCATCGCGCGACAATGTGCTGCATGCATGCTAGCCAATGATAGATGCGGATGGCCGTGCTTCTGCTCCCCTTGCGCTCTTGCTTCTCTTTTCCTTCTCCCGACTTTCCCTCCCCCTGCAGATCTGCATTTTCTGCCAGCGTATGGGTGCGCTGTGCGTGCTCGCTCTCTTACCAATCCACGGGTGTGTGATTCTCTATCGATGCACGCCATCTCTTTCTCCCCCTTTCTTTCTCCCTTTTTAAGGCCACTCCACGGCGGCCTGCGCGCGCGTGTGTATGTCTGTGTGCGTGCGCGTATGTCTCTTTCTCTCTTTTCGTACGTGCGCAGGTGCGGTTGTGTGTGTGTGTATGTGTGTGTGTGTGCGGAGTGATTCTCTATTTTTTTTAAATTTCATTTTGGCATGCGCGCGTGTCTTCGGTTGGTTCTCTCCTATAGCCCCTCCACCATTTCCACTACAAGTAGAGTGATGTACACGATGTTTCTCCTCCTCCTTTCTTCTTCCCATTCCCCTCTCCCCTTTCCTCCTCTTCCTCCATTTCATTTTCTCTTCCCCTCCCGATCAACCCTCTCCCGTCTTCGTGTGTGCGTGCGCGGATGCTCGTTTTCATATTTGACTGTATCAGACGTGAGTCCTCTTCTTTCCCCCTTTTTTCTCTCTGTCTCCCTCTTCCTCATCTTTGCATTATTTTTTTTTCGTTTTTCTTTTTTTTTGTTTTCGGACTCGCCCTCTCGCGGTTATCGGGCTCTCCCCTCACCTCCTCCTCCTCTCTCTCTGTCTCTCTCTCTTTCTCTGCCCTCGCCTCCCACCACTGCCGCCACCATGCCGCTTTTACCCCCTTTTCTCTTTTTGCGTTATTCTCCGTCCTTGCAAGCGCATATGTGCGCGTGCCTGTGTGTGGGTGTGGGTGTGCCGACATGCTACGCCTCTGGTGCACTCCGTTTTCTTTCTTCGTGCGGGCAGCTCGCTTGCCCCCCTAACCCCCCTCGTCGACCTCTCAGGTCACTTGCATCGGTGCCATCCGGCCGCCTCTTTTTCATTGATCTGCTCCCTCCCTCTCATTTCCTCTATTCTCCTTCTGACACATAAGCAGAGGGAGAGAGGGAGGGAGGGAGGGAGGGAGAGGGAGCCGGCGAGCGAGCTTGCTTGAGCGCGTGACGGAGCGGAGAAAAACTGAGACACAACGGATCACTGGAAAGGAGGAGGGGAGTTGTGTGAGTGTGTGTGTGTGTGTGAGGGCGCCGAGGTAGGTGTACGCGAAGCACCACTTCTAGTCCCCCCGCTTTCCTTCCATGAGGGCAAGCCACACCTTGGCTGGGCGCAAGATACGCACACACACACACATAGCGCCAAACTATGCGTGGATGGGAAGCCAGCGACGAAACAAGAAAAAGGGTGGGTGGGGGGCAGACGAAGCAGCGCGTGACAGTATCAAGACAAAGCGCGAAACAGCAAAGTGAAGGGAGATCGACAGGCGAGTGTGTCCGTTCCTGAGCAACGAAAGAAGCGACTAAACGAAAAGAATGAGTGAGTGAGAGTGAGTCAGTGAGACGCATCGATGCGGGCACAGATGCCGCTCCATACGTTATGCGAATGGAACAGTGCACGTACGGCCAACCCTACGCACAGGGGTACAGGTGCACTCTTCGTCGCCCGGTGGTTGTCGCGCGCGAGGCATTCCGTTACTCTGCTGCCTCCCTACTCACCCTTTTCTCCCTCTCTTCCCCCCTCTCTGCGGCATTTCTTCAGTGCGCTCTCCCTCTCCTTTTTTTTGTTTCTCTCTCTGGACACGTGTGTGGTACGCCACGCGCGGAAAGCGGACGAATAGGCATGGGAGCAGGCAAGAAAAAAAGAAACGAGCAACGAGCGGGAGAAGGAGTGCGAGAGGAGGGGGAGAGGGGAGAGACGGAGTTGGGGTATGTCCCTCCTCCTCTCGCATCCCCCATCCTATCCCCGTCCCCCCAGCCGTGGGACACCATTGCATATAACTCACGGGCGAAGCAACGCGAAATCAGCGACGCTGAAACATCCATGCAGATACACACACCTAGAGATAGGGAGAATGAGAAAGGCACACTCGCGGCGGCGTGCTGCGCGGTGCGTCGCTGCATCGCCGCTTGTGTGCGAGTACGCAGGAGACGTGCTACTCTTTCTCGTGAGGGGGTGCTCGGTGGAGCGGCGACTGTGCGGAATGGCAACCTGGAGGAGGAAGATCGTGGGGGGGGTGTCTTGGGAGAAGGTGGGGCCGGGAGGGGGCGGACAGCGTCGCCACGAAGCTGAAGGGTCTTGTCTCGAGAGGAGGCGTGCGCGAATGCCGATCGGCACACTGTCCTGCCTCTGCAAGCCATACCGTACTTGTCAGCGCTCTCCCCCTCCCCCTCCCCCCCAGTGGGAGCGCACACGCACGTGCGCGCATGCGTTTGCCAACGGTAACCGTTTGCCTTCCTCCCCCCACGAGCCTCTCGCCTTTACCGTCAGCCCATACCTACCCACAGACACAGGGAGGAGGGACGCCAGCTCGCCATCCGCACCCTGTCCATGCCTCTCCCCACTCTCCTGTTTCCCACCCGTTACTCACTTCACCTCTTTTGGAATGGCCTCCGTCAGGCTTTCTCTCTCTCCCCCATCTTTACTGATCCGCCTCCCTCGCATACACCTGCGCAGCCTGGAAGGCGAACTGACCCTATTATACGCATCCATTAGTAGCGAGTCGAATCGCTTATAGGGCGACTGGTGCTGCATCGACGCAGCTCAGGAGGAAGAGAATGGGGGACCATGCGTCTCACATACCCCTGGCTGCGCACGTCGCGCAAAGGACCGGGCAGCTGGTCAGAGCCGATTCTACTCCACTCCCAGCATCGCACGCTCAATCTCAGAAATGGGCACGGGATGACCAACGGCAGTGCCGCCGCCAGTGGGTCGTCAGCTTTTCGGCGAAGCGGCGGTGGCACCGGGGCAGCGCCGTTGGGAGCGTCCCCCGCCGAAGCCTCCTCGGTCTTCTACAACGGCGCCGACAACGCCACACAGCATGCTCCCTACGCCTCGGGCGCGCTTAGCGGGGGCTGGGGTAACGCCTCTTCAGACCCTTCGCAGTACAGCTGGAAAGCTGACCCGTCGCGCAACCGCCCGCCGCCAAACATGCCGCCTTCGCACCAAGGATTGCGCGGCAGTGGGGGCGGTAGCCTTCCCCAGAACGTAAGGCGCGTCGAGACGACTTCGCGGCCTATCGAGGGATTCGACGTGAGGGGTGGCGCCGCTGGTGACTCCATGAGCAGCACCGCGCACGCAAAAAACTGGCTCGGCGGCCCTGCAGGTGGCGCCATCCCCGATACGCTCGAGCATGCCACTTTGCGGCATGCCTTTGGCTCGGGCGAATTCTCCATGGTGGACCGACAGAAGCTGACCTTTACACGATTGGCGCAGCTCCTACTAGAAGCCACGCTGAAGCCGCGCGACCCTGACAGCCGCGCGTTCGGTGGCGACGGCGCCACCAAACTAGCGGAGCAGCGCGAAGAACTCAAGATGCTGGACCAGCGCATCGTACCGTTCCAGCACGAAGACGTGATGAACGACTACCTGAAGAACATCGACAGGCTACATAGCCCAAGCGGGGCTCTTTGCCAGCGCGACGTGCTGAAGGGTCGCCTAGTTGGGCTGCTCTTCTTCACAGAATCGGAGCGCTCCCTCAGCTTCATGCGGCATCTGCAGGTTTTTCACAAGCGGCACAGCCCTGACTTCGTCGTCGTCGCCGTGTCGCTCGCCGGGAAAGAAATGATGGACGTTACGCGTTCCTTCGGCTTCTTTCACTGCGCACACCGTGATGGAGCGTCGTGGGTGTCGCGCGATGCTGGGCTGGTGCTGCGCCCTTTTGTTTCGCTGCCTCGCCTAATCGTGGTGAAGGGCACAAGCGGTTTCGAGGTTACCCGTGGCGGGGTAACGGCCGTCATGGCGAACCCGGACACGTGCTTCGAGGCATGGCGCCGCGGCGAGGGTGGGTACCGCTACCGCGACTGGCTCAGGTCCATGCAAATATGAAGGGATCATATGGGGCCGGGTGGATGCTGAGAGGGGGTCGGGGAGGCGCGGAAAGCGGGTGAGGCGACTGCACTGGTTCTACCAACAAAGGAGGTGGTGGAGAGCATGGGCTGATCCCGTCTCAGTCTTTTCGGTGTGCTCTTGCAGGAATATGGTGCCCTCTCCTCCTCCGCCCTGGTCCGCTGTACATGCGCTTTCTCGCGGTCTGCGTGTGTGAGCCACATACACCCCTTCCTCACGCTTTTTCTTGCCTAGCAGCAGTGCCTTCTCTCTCTCCCTCCCCCACGCGCTCACACGGGCGCGAACCACAGCCCATCAGCATCTCTACTCCTGCAGCATGATTTGGTGCTCAGTCTGTGTATGTTTGTGTGCACTCGCACCGGGCTCTCCTCCTCCCTTCACACTACCCTTACCTCCTCCCCCCTCCCCTCCCTCACGTGGTGAGGGAGAGGGATCCGTGAACGGCGACATTGCGACATGGAGGCAGAGACATGCACGCCGGCGCAGCAGCTAGAAGAATATCGCCAAGCAAGGACGTTAAGTAGACGGGGTGTCCTCGGTGCTGCACCTGCCAAAGGGGGTGGGAGGCAAGACGAGGACAAAGTGAAGTGAGAGAGTCTGCTTACCCCCCGCGCAAGCACAGCGGCGCCCATTGTCACTGCGTGTGCTCTTTCGTGCCGCTGTTGAGGCCCAGCGCCGTTCATGTTCCTCCCTCGACCGTCGCTCTGACCCCTTCCGCTGTCACACGTACTACCCTCCCTCCTCCTCCCCCCATTCATCCATCGCTCTCCTCCCCGCGCCATCCGCTTCTATCTGTCACCCCCTTTTCTGCAATTCTCACATGCTTCCTCTCTCTCTCTGTCGTTTGTGTGACGGCGGAATCACTGCCGCAGAGACGCAATCATATATACCACTACAGAAGGCTTGCGCGCCTGCTCGAGTGTGTCTCCCTCGCTCCCCAGCCTACATCCTTCGTTTGGCACAGCTTCCTTCCTCGCTGCCTCCATCGTGGTCATCTCCGTGCATTAGTTGTACTCCAAGAAAACTGTGGCAAGTCTACCCCCGGCTCACCGCCCCCCGCTTGTCTCAGTCTTGCATCTTCACACGGCTACACACACGCACATACACACACACACACACAGACACACACATCCCCGCGCCTACACCTTCTGCACCGTTGAGCTCCCTCTGCCTGTGAGGTGTTCCGTTTATTTTTTTTCGTTAGTGACTTCGGCAGGCGGTCCAAGAAGAAAGTTGTCTGCACTTTCGCAGCGTGCACGCCTACACGCTCCCCCCGCCGTCTCAGAGATCGTAGGCAGAGCTCCCCTTGCCTGTAGCGTCCCCTTCCTCTTTTTTTCTACACATACGCTCGGACACATACCCGTTTGGTGCCTCCTCGTGCTGCAGCATAGTGTGAACTTCTTCACGCGTCTGCGTCTCTCTTTGCCCCGCCCCCCCCTTCTCACGCCAAGTCGCACGGCACTCCTACGGAGCCGGCGGCAGGAGAGAGAAAAAGGCCACAGCCCGGCCGTATCTAAACGCGCCCTCCCCTACCCCGCTTCTTTCCTTGGCCTCCACAGAAACACGCGAGCCTCGAAGACCGGGCGCGCATTACCCTTTCTTTTCTCTCTCTTCATTGTTGCACGTATCGTGGCTGACCTTTACCGAAAATAGAGCGCGGCTAAACACACCACCAGGAGCTCACCCCCGAGCATACGACAGAGAAGACACGCACGCACATACACATCGAGCGATCACCTCTCTCGGTGCCTTTGCCCGCCTGCCTATCTCTCTTCCCTCCCTCCCGCATATTTCACCGTCCTTACTTCAAAGCTCAGATATACAAAGGCGTCTCCCTTGCCTCCTCCCTCCTCCCCACCCCATCTACAGTCTTTCCTTTCAGCTTCGCAGCCGCGTGAAGCTCGCACGCCCCTCCCCCTCCGCCCGTCCGTCCGTCCGAGCACGTTGCAACCTTTCTTTGTGCTCCGTTCCGTTTTTTTCTTTGTGTGTGTGTGTGTGCTTTCGCCTTTGTACGCTCCGCAGAAGAGGACCAAACAGAAAGCGTTGGTTGTGGCCCTCTCTCCCACCTGTCCGGCGTCTTTCTCTTCTCGATCTCTTTCACTTTTGTACGCGCCTCTCTCATTCTCTCTCTCTGTTTTTTTCTTCTCGCGAACTGCCCAAGGTTGGACCGCTCCGCGTGAGAACGACGCGCATTAGAAAAGTGCGACAGCCGCCCCCCTTTCCCTCCCCATCCATTCTCTCTCGCTATATATATATATACAAATATATATGCGTATATATATATATAAACATACAAATATATTGATTTATTTATAAATACATATTTATATATAAATACATATATATTCGTTGGGCTTCTCGCCGTTTTTTTTTCTTCCGTCCCTCCCTCCCCTTCCATCCTTTCCTCGACAAAGGGCGAACACCCCTCAGTCACTACCAGTGCCTCCCCCAAAAAAACGTGGCCCAATCCCATCTGTCTCCCTCTCTTTGAAGGCCTATTGCAGGGCCACTGGCTCAATAGAGGTGTGGGTGGTGTGATAAATGCACGCGCAGCCGAGGGGACATCGCGCAGGGAATCCTTACAGGAGAAGTTCTTCAGCCCACTGCCGCCCATTCACACGGCGACGCAGGGCAGTCACTGGTCCTCAAGCTTGTAATAGATGCGACAAAGCTACAGGCATGTCGACTTTCCAGCGAATGCAGTACACTGCAGCGGTGCACAACGTGACCCAAGCCCAGAGTGCGCTTCCATCAGCTTCAGAGGCGGAAGGTTGCCGTCGTCAGCGTCTTTTTATGGAAGCACTGCGGTCTGCCCACATCGCGACACGAATCGGTGACAGTCCAAATTACTCTTACTCGTTAGAGGTGCTCGGCTTCGGCGGGTTCGGTGCAGTGACGCTCGCGTTCCGTCACGAGGGCGACGGCGTGTGGCGCAAGACCGCGGTGAAGCGCATATCGCTGCGGAAGGAAAAGCGCCTCTCAGCTGTGGTCGAGATGGTGCGGTGCGCTGGCCGTGAGGTGGCGCTGTGCCGTCGCGCTGGGGGGTCGCCTCACGTTGTGCCAGTGTTCGAGCCGTGGTTCGACTGCCGGGGAGGCGTGATTGCGTTGCCGATGGACGCTGGCGACTGCAGCCTGGAGCAGTATGCGGTGCACTGCAGCTTTCGATTTCCGCCGCTGGTGCTGCTGTCGATATGCGTGCAGTGCGCGCGTGCTGTGGCGGACGTGCATCGGTGCGGCGTGGTGCACCGTGACGTGAAGCCCGAGAACTTCGTGGTGAACGTTGTCGGCATTGGGTGTGGTAATGGCTGCAGTGGCGCGCGGCCCCCCCGTGTGCGGATACTCGACTTTGGGCTCGCGTGCGGTGTGGAGGAGGCGAAGCAGGAGATGAAGCGCTGCGTGGGGACGCTGCACTACATGGCACCAGAGGCGTTTGTGGAGAGCGGTGGCTGCGACGTGCCTATGGCGTGTGATGTGTGGAGCCTCGGGGTGACGCTGTTTCGATTGGCCACGGGCGTCTTCCCGGTCTTCGAGGAAGACCAGGAGTGGAAGCAGCCGCCGTTCGTAGGTTTGCACAGTGGAAAGCTGTGGCTTCCCTCGACGAACCTCTTCAATGAGCAGCTGTCCGCGGAGTCGCTCGCTGTCGCTTCCGTCGCTGTGTCTATGCTTGCGCCAGCACCTGCACACAGACTCACATCAGATGAAACGCTACGACATCTGCAGAGCTTTCACGATGCCTTCAATGCCGCGGCCCCCGTTTGCTCGCCGGCGTGCGGACCGTGCCCTTCGAACTCCTTCGCGCGTCCGTTTGCGTGAGGAACCTGGAGGGGCGGATAAGAAGCCTGCGGGCGCGTGCGCTGAACGTGTGTGCCCCCCCATTCTCCCCTTCCTCTCCGTCGCTATCTCCTTGTCTTTTTAAATACCTCAGATTGTGTCTCTCTCTCTTCTCCAGTGCGTTCCGCGCACACAAACTTTGTTACCTCTCCACCCTCGTTCCTTTCTCTTTTTGCCTTAAATGCGCACGAGACGCGCATCTAAGCACCCTCTCTCTCACACACATATATACATACATATATATATATATTTAACACCAGATGCATGGGACAGTATTTTTGTGTGGCCAAAGACTGTTTGGCCCTTTTCTTTGCCTGCCTGCCCGCTGCCCACCTCCTATTCTTTGCTTTTATTCCCGCGCGCTTGCACACTGTCCTCCTGCCTTTCCTATCCTGTCACTCTATTCTCTTCTCCTCTCTTCTCAATGCCCGAAGGCCTCATAGTCTCAGCTCTTCCTTTTGCCCGCCCCGCCGACTGCCTCTCGTATTCGGCTTCCTCGCGTCCTCAGGCGTTGTCTCACGGAACGCAAGCGCAAAATCACGCATGCGATTCTGTGCATCCCTTTAGCAACACTTCTTTTTCTTCTTCCTCCCCTTATCCCTGCTCAGAAGCCCATTGAATGGCCTGCCTATTGCGCGTTGGTGCCGTAGGATGCCGTCGTCGCCGACTCTCCCGCCGTCTCCATCCCTCTCGGTGCAGCTGCACCTTTTCTGTCTTCAGATGCTTTACCCGTGTGCGTGCGCACTTCATTCGACGCGTGTGCGCACTCCCTTTGGCCCCCCTCCCCTCCCCCTCCCCCATTTCAACTTCGGTTTTCGTCCCCCCTCTCTCGATTTTCTCTTGTGGGGCGCTTTGGCCCTCATTCCACCCTGGGACGGGTGCTCAGATGTGTGCCAAACGTGTTGCCGTGGGTATATGCGCGGGTGTACGGGTGAGGGGTGGAGGTTAGCGGTGCTGGCAGTCGCCGCCGCCCTACCCTTTCTCCTCCCCTTGCTCCTCTCTCCGCCTCTTTCCTCCATGATCTCTTTACACACACACACATATATATCGTTGCTTCTAGATGGCGTCTGCATAGGGATGCAGTTTTGTTGTGGGCCATCGTCGATTGCACCTGTCGAGCAGTACCGCAGTTATATGGGGAAAAATATTTTAGATGAATTGTATTTCTCTCGATGGACATGTGTGTGTGTGAGCGCCTCCTGTGCTTTCCCGTAGGGGTGCCTCGAGATCTTTGCCTTTCCACACAGGAAAACGATTGACTCAAACAGTGCGTAGGTGGGTATGCGCAGACGAAGCCGTTTTCCGGGCACGCACACCCCTTATCACACCCTCTCGGTGTTGCTGAGGGTTACCAGCTTGCCGTTCCCGTTTAGAGGTGCTGGGACCTCCTTATTCTCTTTTTGTTCTCCTCTTCGAAACTTCGAGTCCAGCATGACGCCGCGCAGCCTCGGTTGCGCTTCTGGCCACTTTCATAGGTACTGCGTCACCCTTTTTCTTGTAGGAGGGTTGGTGCTGCGCCGAACTCAAGGGAAGGACTGCGTCTATCGATGCCATTCTTGCGCCTCCTGCTCTTCTTCCAGTTTCATATACGCTTCCCCGCTGCTACCTCCCTCTCCCTCTCTCTCTTTGCTTGCATCCGTCTCTCTGCGTCACAGGAGGCCAACACTCCTGCCGCCCCAGCCGCTCTTTCTCCCTTTCCCCTCTCACGTCGTCTGCAGGGGCTCGCTTCCCTTTTTTTTCCGCATACACCGTGCGCACTTCTATTCGATCGCCTTTGTCAAGGCCCTTTTCTCCTCGGTCTTTGAACTGCGAGGGATGACTGACCAGGGTGCCGACAATGCTCACGTGAATGGGCCTTCGGTCGACACGTGCCGCCGCAATGCCATCTTCCGGCAGGCGCTGCGGTCTGCCCGCATCGCGGTGCGAGTCGGCGACGACCCAGTGTACCTTTGGACGCAGAAGCGACTCGGCGTCGGCGGGTTCGGTGCAGTGACGCTCGCGTTCCGTCACGAGGGCGACGGCGTGTGGCGCAAGACCGCGGTGAAGCGCATATCGCTGCGGAAGGAAAAGCGCCTCTCAGCTGTGGTCGAGATGGTGCGGTGCGCTGGCCGTGAGGTGGCGCTGTGCCGTCGCGCTGGGGGGTCGCCTCACGTTGTGCCAGTGTTCGAGCCGTGGCTCGACTGCCGGGGAGGCGTGATTGCGTTGCCGATGGACGCTGGCGACTGCAGCCTGGAGCAGTATGCGGTGCACTGCAGCTTTCGATTTCCGCCGCTGGTGCTGCTGTCGATATGCGTGCAGTGCGCGCGTGCTGTGGCGGACGTGCATCGGTGCGGCGTGGTGCACCGTGACGTGAAGCCCGAGAACTTCGTGGTGAACGTTGTCGGCATTGGGTGTGGTAATGGCTGCAGTGGCGCGCGGCCCCCCCGTGTGCGGATACTCGACTTTGGGCTCGCGTGCGGTGTGGAGGAGGCGAAGCAGGAGATGAAGCGCTGCGTGGGGACGCTGCACTACATGGCACCAGAGGCGTTTGTGGAGAGCGGTGGCTGCGACGTGCCTATGGCGTGTGATGTGTGGAGCCTCGGGGTGACGCTGTTTCGATTGGCCACGGGCGTCTTCCCGGTCTTCGAGGAAGACGTGGCAGCGTCGCATCCCCCCGCGAACGCCTCCTCGACTCCCTTGCAGCTCCCTACCTGTGATTACCGCGGCTACGAGTTGTCGAGCGAGTCCCGCGCTGTGATGGCGGTGGCCGCGTCGATGTTCACCTCGAATCCGCACCTTCGCCCGACTATGACGAGCATTTTACTGCAGTTGGAGAGCATCGGCACAGTTCCAGAGCCGGCGGTGCCAAGCGTCTCGGCCCCCCTTCAACAATTGCAGGTGTGCCGTCCGGATGTGGTTGTTGCCGTATACGCGTCCCCGGAAGCCGATGAGGGGCAGGCGCTCCCGTGGCACCTTCGGCCCGGCGACAACTTCCTGGTGAAGGGGGCCGTGGAGCGGTGTACCCAGAGGAGCTGTGCGCCTGTGCCCTCACTGTGCAGGACTGAGGGGTGCCGAACTCGACTGCCGTCGCCACAGAAGCGCCACGGCAGTGCTCCACCGTCACCCCTGCCGCACGCGCCCAGCTGCGCGCCACCGCAGGAGTGGGACTTGTGGCTGCGCATTGTCTATCCGCGCAAAGGATATTGCCGTGGCTTTGTTGAAGGCCAGCATGTCGTGCACGTCGTGACGCATCCCGAAAACAAGGATGCGCAAACGCAATGCCCTCCATTGCGCCCTCTGCTGCAGCGCACGGAGGTGGCGAAGGATGCGTCGTCAATTCAGCAGTCATCACTCTCGCGGCGGACCCCACCAACGGCTCCCCTTTGCATCGACGCTTCGGTTGAGGTCCCCCTGCAGCGACGCGGCAGCTACCTGGCCTCTTCTGTGCCTCGAGATAAGTCTCCGTCGCCGCTCCGTGGGCCGTACCGCTGCTGTACTTTAGAGCAGCAGCGACGCCTTCTGCGGTAAGATGAGGCAGTGGGAAGGGTGGCGGGTCGGGTCTCACCTTGAAACAACAAAGAGGGGGGGCTTTGGTCTGGTTCGTGCGCGTCCGCACGACCAACAGCGTCCCTCCTCACCTTAATCCCTTCTTCCCCCCATCCCCCCCTCACACACACAACTATACGCCTGCAGGTGTCTGTCTCGGTGCGTGCGCATCGCTTTTATTCTTTATTTGAGTGGGCCTCATTCGCTTTTTCACTAATTTGTATTCTCTCTCCGCTGCCGCACACTCACTGCTTCCTCTCCTCTCTCCCCTCTCTCTCCCTCTTCCCCCTCCCCCCTCACCCACCCACACACACACACACAATGATGCCAGTGTGTAGAGTTAGCGCACGGCCAGGCATGTGTCGGTCTGTGCACGTGTATGCTTGCGCGAATTCATTCATGAGCTGTGTACCGCCATCTCCAGAATAAGATGGAAAAAAGATATGAACGGAAGGAGAGCACAGGGGTAGCTGACGTCGTCGTGCCCCGAAGGCGTACCTCGCATGATCGGTAAGCTGCGCGGCCCATTATGACCATGGCAGAGGGCAGTGCATGCATGCCAACTGCATCACGTGGAGACGTGACGACACCTGGCTTGCGGGACTGCCTCTCTGCGTGCACGCGATGTTTGCGCGTACCTCTGTGAATACAAAGGCGATCTCTCTCTCTCCTCCAACCCTCTGACGCCTTCTCCAGTTCGGCACACACACACATACGAGGGCGCAACGCTCACATGCATGTGCTCGCGCTTCCGTCTCCCTCAAGTGCGTCATGACGCAGCAATTTCCAATGCCGACGCACAGCACTCTCATGCGATTGCTTATGGGCGAGAAAAGGTGCCTTATCCGGCGGCTGCGCATGTGTAGGATACGGTAGGGGTGTCCTTAGCACCGCGACATACAATGACCGTTTTCTCTTCCCCTTCCCCTCCTGCAGGTCGGCACGTGAGGCGAGCGCCACCCCACTGAGCAATGCAGGGAAAGCGAAGGGTTGACTTCTTCTGCAGCGGCCTTCCCCCCTCCCCCCTCTCTGTAGAGGGAGAGAATGGGCGGCCTTTCCGTTTTGTGTGCACTCGGGTACGTCCGCGCCTCCCTCCGCGTTCATCTTCGCGCGTTGTCATCATGGCGCTTCCTGTAATCTCTTTTTTTTAAATCGTTCTCGCTTTCCACCGCTTCCGCTGCTCTCGTTGGCCTCTTTCTCTCCCCACGGCGAAAGTGTGTTGCCCTCCCGTATGCGACGGGCAGAGAAGCAAAGAGGGCCCCCGAACGTTTCGGATTTGGGCAGCTTCCACTCACCATGTATACTTATATATGTATGTATACGCGTGGGGGTGGGGTCCAGTATGCCTCCGCCTTCCTCTCATCTCGGAGGAGGAGGGGGGGTGGAGACCGGTTTTTACCATCGCCGTGCCGGTGCGCTCAATTTCGTCCCACCCGGCCAACCTTCGCCAGGTCAGCGACCGTGGGAGTTGGGATGGTGTGAGGGGGGTGGGCGGCCCCCTTCACTTGCACGGAAGTCATCCTGGATGTCAACAAGAGCTTCACACAAGAAACACGTGCAACCCTCCCTCCCTCAACTCAATCATTGCCGTCTCTCTCCCTCCCTCTCTCTTTTCGCTTTAACCCCCTTCCCCCCATTTCTTGCTCCCCTTCCGTCTGAATTGCTGCCGAGAGCGGGCGGCATTCAATCAGTCATACACGCAAGTTCAGCATCTTTTTCAAGTGTGGCAGGAAGGGGCGCAAGTCAAAAAAAACAAGCAAACAAGAAACTAAGAGGAGAAGAGGGAAGCACGCCGCCATTTTCCAGCTGCAAGTCCTTCGTTGGGTCACAAAGACTTGCGCACGCGCCGTCTTCGTGTGGGTCTCTATCGCCGCTCGGAACCTCTCTGGTCTGCAGGACCGTTGGAACAGACGCACAAACAAACCTGCTCACGTATCGAGGAAGATGGCGGACACAGCAGTGTCGAGTCAGGAGGAGAGCAGCACACTGCTCATCGGTCTGGGCAAGACAGTGAGCACCATGACGTCAAAGGAGATCAAGAACGCGCTGGAGAAGGGCGACATTACGGCCCGCGCGAATGCTCTCATGGCCATCATTCGCCTCCACGTAAACGGCGAGCCTCAGAACTACCTGATCATGTCCATCATCCGCTACATCACTCCCATCGATGACCACCTCATCAAAAAGCTCGTCTTGTATTTTTGGGAGGTGGTTGATAAGCGCGACGCAGACGGCAACCTCCTCTCCGTCATCATTCTCATCTGCAGCTTCTTGCGCAACGACCTGCTCCACCCCAACGAATACGTGCGAGGCCTGACGCTGCGCTTCCTCTGCAAGGTGAACGAGGTGGAGCTGATCGAGCCGCTCGTGTCGGCTGTGGTGCAGAACCTGTCCCACAAGGTCGCCTACGTGCGGCGCCATGCGGTGCTGGCGGTGCACTACATCTTCAAGAAGTTCCCGAAGCTGCTCCCTGATGCGCCGGAGCTGGTCGAGTCGGCGGTCCGGAGCGAGGCAGATGTGTCGACGTGCCGTAACGGCCTCGACTTCCTCGCGGCTTTTGCGCCTGAGCGGGCGGCGGCGTACCTCAGCGACTTTCGCGACTCGCATACGCTGTCGGCCGTCGACGGGCCGTTTCTCATGTCTGTGGTGGAGTTTTGCCGCCAACGGATTCGCGCCAACCCGTACGAGAAGGCGCGCTATGTCCCTGTCCTCTTCTCTGTCCTGCAGAGCAAGAGCGCCGCGGTGCGTTACCAATGCGCCACGACGCTGCTGAGCCTATCCTCGTCCCCCACGGCGATCCGACAGGCGATTCTGACCTACGTCGACATCATCAAGGTGCACTCCGATAACAGCGTGCGACTGATTGTGGTCGAGCAGCTGAACCAGATGCGCGGGCTGTACCTCGAAGTGCTGCAGGACTCGCTGCTTGACGTCCTCAGCGTTCTGCAGGATGGCACCATGACTATTCGTGAGCGCGTCATCGAGCTGGCGGTCGAACTGGTCACCCGTCGCAACGCCGAGACGTTCATGCAGGCAATGAAGAAGGAGCTGGTGCGCGCCAACCGTATGGACTTGGAGGTGGAAGACGCCAATACCTCCATGGCGTATCGGCTGCTCATCATCAAGGCCATGAACACAGCCCTGCTGCGCCACCCACCGTCGGCGCCGTCCATGCTGCCGGTGCTGCTTGACTACTTGTGTGACACGACGAGCACCAGCAAGGAGGTGATCACCCTCATCAAGGAAGTGCTGCATTCCCAGCCGGAGCTGCGCCGCGACACAATGAAGAGGCTCTCGGACATCTTTCCCATGATGATATCAAGTCCCGTCATGCGCACAACGCTCTGGATGTTCGGCGCGTACGCGTCGTCTCCGGACGAGGTGCTGCAGACGCTAAGCATGCTCAAGGACACGGTGGCGCCGCTGCCGTTCGAAGCCCCTCGGCCGGTCGCCGTGGACACCCTCAACCACGCGACCGCCGCTGCCGCCAACAATACCTCTTCCCAACCCAATATGCGCGCCGTGACGACCGTCCTAGAGGATGGCACCTATGTGACTACCTACACAACGGCAACCCCTGCTCCCGCCACGACCGTGGGAAACGGCCCTGGTGAGGGCGACAACCTCACTGTGAGCAGCAGCGGGCTGCGTGTGGCGCTGCTCAAGGGGGACTACTTCCTCGCGACCGCCCTCGCCAGTACCCTCACGAGGCTCGTCGTGCAGCTGTTCGCGAAGGAGAACAAGGAGGCTGTGGATGCGGCGACGCGCACCACAGCGCAGTCCGATGCCCTCGCCATCCTGCGCGAAATTCTCCGCTACGGCACGGATTCAGACTCGCCGTACCCTATCAACCCTGACACCGACGAGTCCCTCCGCCTGCACATTGAGCTGCTCACCAACCCGCAAACCGCCTTCATGATCGATGTGCTGCACGCCTCTTTGGAGGCGCTGGGGCGTGCGGAGCGCCGTTCGGCAAAGGAGACGGGCAGGGCCGCCGCTGGCGCTGCGGCCGCCGCTTCCGTTGCGGCTGAGGTGCAGCTGAACGCCGTTGACGCGCCTGTCACGTTCTCGCAGCTGAGTGAGGGGAGGGATGCCGTCTTTGAGCTCGAGGCCGCCGCCGAGGGCCCGGGAGATAGCGCGCAGAATGAGAGCAGCGAACGCAAGGCGCAGCTCTTCCTCAAGAAGCTGGAGGACACGATGCCGCTCTCCGGCTTCAACGACCCCGTCTATTGCGAGGCGAGCATTACCGTTCATCAGTTCGACGTCTCTGTCGACTGGCTACTGGTGAACTGCACATCGAAACAGCTGACGAACCTCACCATCGAGCTCGTCTCCCTCGGTGGCATGAAGCTGTGCGAGCGGCCGCAGACGTACGCCCTTCACCCGCACGAGACCATTGCTGTGCGCACCTCCCTAAAGGTGAGCGCCACCGAGAGCGGCGTCATCTACGGCACCGTCCTCTACGACGCCCCGAACAATCAGCACTGCAGCTTCATCCTCAACGACATACACGTGGACATCATGAACTACATTCACCCGAGTCCGTGCTTGCCGACTGAGTTTCGAGACAAGTGGGGCATCTTCGACTGGGAAAACAAAATCGCGGTGGCGACCACGAAGCGCGACTTGCCCAGCTTAGTGCGCTTCATTGTGCAGGAGCTAAACATGCAACTGCTGGAGCCGTACGAGGTAGAGCAGCAGGAGAATGAGGACCCCGAGCTCGAGCTGCTGCCCACATCAGAGGAGAACGAGAAGTGCGCGTACGTTTCGTGTAACCTCTATGCCAAGACCGCCTTCGGTGAGGACGCGTTGGCAAATGTCAGCGTCGAGAGCGACGGCAAAGGGCTGGTGAGTGGCGTCATTCGCATCCGCTCCAACACGCAAGCGATCGCATACGGCATTGGGGAGAAGTTGAATCTGCTCCAGAAGTCCGGCAAGCTCTGAGCACCGATGCAGTTTTCTTCTGTTCGGTGCGCACCTATACGCACACGCATCTGCTCACATACGTGCGACTGCGTGATGTGTGCTGTGCTGGGCAGTGTGCCGTTCGGCTTACGTTTGCTTTACCCTTTCGACCTCGCGTGCCTCTCTCGCACGCCTTTTCTCTTTGCCGCGACGTGGACTCGCCTGATCGCGCGGGCCTGCGCGCGTTTGTTGCCGGTGGAATCTTTGCTCCCCGTGCTTTGCGTGCGCGTGTGTGTCTGCGTTGTCCCTCCCCTCTTCCTGTGTAGGACGCACTCGTCGGTGCAAGCGCGCGGCGCATGGGTGCGTGTGTGCTCTTCGTTGCCTCGGCAGGCAGGCACGTCTGCGTGGGAGGCAACGACTCTCTCGGAGCTGACTGCGCTCATCCCCATCGCTTTTCTCTCGGTACGTGTGCCTTTTTTTTGTTGATCGTCATTGAAGCACAAGACCGGGGCGAGGGGAGACGGAGAGGGAGAGGAGGGTGCGCGCTGTCCGCGCGCACAGATGCGTGCTACGCCGCCTGGGAACGCACATGTACTGCAGCTGCTTGGGCTTCCCTCTCCCGTCCTCTCCTTGCATCACCCCCTTAACCAGCGCGAGTGGGCGTGGCGGCGGCTGAAGTGACGACTAGCCAGGCGCTGAGGAAAACAGCTCACGTGCGGTGCACGCGAGGGCGGCTGCAGCTCCTCCGTCCCTCGCCGTTGGCCTCGATACCTGCGCCCCGTCGCACCCCTTCTCGGTATCTCTCGCCCGCCCGTACGATGGCCGATGCGCGCGACACCGTCCCTCCCCTTGTCCCCCTCTTCACCCTCTCACTCTGCACTCGTCGCGCCTTCCCTTCTCTTCCCCCCGTCTCCCCCGCCCGCTGCTCTGTTTTTCTCGTGTCCCTCGCGACGTGTGCGTGCCGCAAATCGTCCGGGGCACGCGACGCCAACGCAGCGAACGGGCTGCATCAGTGCGAGGAGCGTTAGCGGCATGTCGCTGGGGACGGCATCCATCAGCCTTGCCGAGGTGCGCGCCGTCCAGGATGGTGTGGCGAGCGACGTGCGCGAAGATGGGCGCACACTGCTGCAGCGCCGGCCTATACATATCACGGCCCGGACGAGCCCCTCTTGCCTGGCTGCTGCGGCTGCCGGTGACGCACAGGAGAGCTACAGCGGCAGCTATGTGGAGGTTAACGCCAGCGGCACGGTGGTGCTGGCGGCTGCCACGCCTTCGGTGGTGGACGGCTGCGCCACTGCCGGGCCGCACTCTAGCACCGACACGACTGAGGGGTGCGGGCCAGACACAGGCAAGGGCCAGCTGCACATCACCATTGATGCCGTGCCGCACGTGCTCGACGCGTATGCGAGCGCTGTCGGCGGCCGCAGCGTGGGGCGCTACCGCCGAGACTACCTAGCGTTTTTGGCATCGACGGTGCGACAGGTGTTCGGCGCCGCGCAGGTGGAGGTGCAGGAGCAACAGGGCCTGGCGGAGGCCGAGGTAGTGCCGGAGGACGATGCCGAAGCCAGTGGGGGGACGGCCGCGGCGCGGTCGTCCAGCCCGTCTGCTGGCGCACCCGGGGTGGCGGCAGCGGCAGGGAGCAGCAGCGAACGCGTTGTGAGCGGCTTCCCTGCGACGGACTTGTACGTTGGCGAGGGCTTCGGCTTTGTGATTCATGTCGACGTGCACGTCCTGCAATGCAGCGGCGGCAACCTGTTCACCGCCATTGCGTATGCCGTGCACGCGGTGCTCCGGTCCCTTCGCCTGCCCGCCGTCACGCTGCACAAGGCACCCGGAGACGACGCAGGTGTGTCGGTCGAGGTGGATCGCTCGCAGCCGTATCGCAAGGCTGTCAACTGGGCGGAGATGCCGCTGCTGTGCGTGCTGCTTGTGTCGCCGACCGGGCACTGCGTCGTGGACCCTACTTTGCGCGAGGAGTGGGCCATGCCGCAGCAGGTGCATGTGGCGGCTGGCGCGAACGGCCAGGTGATGTACTTCCGCTACCAGCAGCTTCCGTCGCGCCGCGGCAACGCGTATCTGCTGCGCCCTGCGGAGCGACCGTCTTGCACGAGCGAGTGCGCGAGCTACGTGGCACCACCGTGTGCGCTGAGTGTGAACGACTGTTGGTCCATCTTGTCGGACGCCGTGCACGTCTGCCAGGCGATGCTGCACGAGTGCGAGGAGGCCCTGGTCCACGGCGAGAGCACCTGAGCGGGAGGCGTGCGCGTGTGTGTATGTGTGTGCTGCGGAGGGGGGTGCGCGTGCCAGTGCGTCTGCGGCCGTGGTGCCCCGCCAGCTGGGCGTGCGCAGGCGTCTCCCCCTTTCTGTTTCACTGAGCGCTGTGGGGTAACATCGAATAACCGCCCACGCACACCCGAGGTGGTGAGGGCATCATTGGGGGCTGAAAATAGCGACTCGAACAACCGAACAGAAACGTCTGCCCGCGAACTGCGAGGAGGAGGGCGTGGTGGTGCTGGGGTGGGCAGGGGAGCCGAGGCGCATGCGTGCCTCTCTGAATTGCGCATCAACGCCACGCCGATCGCGGAGAGGCCCAGCGGCCATGCCGCAACACGCATCCGCCGGCGCACCGTGTGTGCGTGCGGGAGATGCCTTGCGTGCTGGCATCTTGTCCCCGACAACGCAAGCGACTAAGGGCGCCGGGCCTCGCGTGGGGTGCGGCCACGCCACGATGCGAATGAGCTGAGTGATACCGCCGCCACTTCTTTCGCCCCGCAACGCTGCTCTTCTGACAACCACTTTCCCCTTTCTGTGGCACACTCGACTGCGTCCACCTTCACTCGCACGCGCACACGCACCTGCGTGCCAAATGGAACTGCCGCATGAAAGACGCACACGCACGCCATACACGCAAGTGTTGAGGTACCGGCTGCGCCTCCCTTCTCTCTGTAGAGCTTCCGCCCCTCCTTTACAGCACACACACACACACACACACACACGCACACGCACGAGTGCGTCTTACTTGTTAGACCCCTTTTTATTTTTCTTTCGCTTCCCCTTCGCCCCCTTCCCTCCATTGACGTCACCACACTTTGCTTCCCCACCTTGCGTGCCTTAGACCGTAAATCCGTCCCCCCTCCCCTCCCTTTATTAGACGCCCGCGCGCTTCGCGCTCTCCGTCTCCTCTCACTGCCCTCCCCCCTTTACGTTGTGGTCTCACGGGCCCCGCTGCCACCTGTGCCTTGGCGAGTGCCTCGGTGTGCGGCTGCGTGTGAGGACATCGCTCAGCGAGTCCAAAAACAGTCATCATACAGATTACACGTACGAACGCAGGCGCACCAGCCATACAGTCAGCGTCAGGCAGGGGCTCGCCACCGCCCTCCTCTCTCCCCCGACCCCGTCACCTTCCCGCTGGTGCTTACTGCATCCTCGCTAAAGGGAAGAGAGAGCTCACACACACACATACAGATACACGAGCGCCCCGGAACACTGCCATCGTGGTGGCGCCCCCCCCCCCTCGTACCCCCTCATTTCACCCCCTTCGCTGACCTTCACGCGTGCGCACTGTAGACTAGATACCCCCTCCCCCCTCTCCCTCTTCAACGTGCGCCGCTGCGTCTCTGTTTTCCGTTCCGCGTGTGATTGCTGCCTTCACAGGAGAGGCCGTCTCTCTGTCTCTCATTCACTGCAGGTTTGTGCGTCCACGCGCGCACTCTTTTGTGTCTGTGCCTCCCTTCTCGCCCCCGTTTTCTGTTTGTTCTTGTGCCGTTCACCGCCGCCGCTTGCGCGTGTGCCTTCTTGACTTCATCTCCTTCACTCGACATCTTTTTTGCCCGTCCCGCGCCGGCGTGCTTGCCCCCCTCCCCCCACCGTGTGCACGTGCGCCTCTCATTGCGTGCT